>NC_061514.1:354604930-354626061 GCF_022539505.1 Lolium rigidum
CAACCAACAACACTTTCATTCATACCAAGCATCAAATATTACAAATCTAACACACCGTTGGTTTGAAGAACCATTCATTCGCTCTACGATACAAGGGGATCCTGATACAACTCACACCTACTTAAGTGCTTGGGTGATACTACTCTTCGGGGTGGATTCTTCTTCTTCACGGGTGAGGTGCTTGGCGAGAGGCGAGGGCGTTGTCCAAATCCCCGCGGGTTTTGTACTGCCTGAAGTCTGAGGTGCTTCATCGGGGTTCATCTTTGGTTGTGGTGGGGGCATGGTCATCGGTCTTCCCATGGAGTCATGTCTTGGGTAGTAGATGAAACGAGTGTTCTTGATCTTGTCCTCATTTTGTCCACACGGACGGAAATTGCTTCTTGCATAGCTTTGTCTAGTCCTTCCTTCCAAGTGTTTCCCGTTACGGAAAACCATATGGTTTCCCATACCGGGGCATCAAGCTCCTTCGTAGATCAGTAGAAACGTCCCACGAGGTGGTTCTCCTAACTGAGCTTTGAGGGGTATTCCGAAGAACTCGGGATACGGGTGTCCTAGATAGTCCACTAGTTGCTTCAACTCCTTTTCGAACCTTAGGTCGCCTCCGGAACCAAGCTGATAGGACTCCCATTGGTACTTCATCTGTGAGTAATTAGGATAAGTAAGTTAAAGAAGTAGTCAAGTGTGCAAAATTTTATGTAGGCTTGCAAAGAAAGTAGAGTATGGATTTCTCATTTTTGCAAAAGATCTCAAGGATAAGAGTGCGAATAAGTTTTTCATAAATATTCACTTCTTTGGTTTTGAAACTAAGTTTTGCAGACGTCCATTCTAACTAGGGTCTCCTAAGGTCAAACAATGGCTCTGATACCAACTTGTCAACACCCGGATTTTTGAGTCCAGGTGCCTGTTATGCCATACATCGCAATCCCAGGAATATTGTTGTTGCGAGACATAACAGTTGAATATCATAAGTCATCATTCATTACATATCATAGTCGTCTTACAAATAGATCACATGATCCAATATTACAATAATAGTTGAACTATTCTTTCAACCCACATCACAAATACATAGCGGAAGCATAGATAGAAGGGGACTCTATAGTCCACAGGCCAACGCTTGACATCAGGAGTAGTCCTAGTTGTCGGAGACGTGCTGCTGTCCATCTTCCTTGTACTGCGGTTCTCCTTCAAAGTCTGGCCATTTGAATAGCCAGGGACACAGCCGTGAGTACTTTAAAGTACTCACAAACTAATACTAATGTAAGTACGAACATTTCTGGTAAGGGGGTGCTAAGCTCTAGTTTCTTTTGCATAAAGCCAACTTTAGTTCACAAGTATTTGAAATCAAGACCTTTCGTGTGCTAACTAACTCAAGTGGGAACATTAGTGTCATTCCCACAACATTTGTTGTAATACAAGTCAAAATCAACATTCACCTTTCAAATGCAAAATCACAAATCATATGTCACATTTTTGAAAATGGTCTGATGACGGAACAAGTATGGCCTTTCCAACCGTCCTTAACCGTGGACGCGGCTATTCGAATAGGTTTACACTCTGCAGAGGTTGTACGCTTGTGCCACAACTTTTGATTACATCCGTCGGGGTAACCCCGAATAATCGTAACTTCGATACGCGGATCATCAACCAAAACCTTTCACTTACATTTCCTAGTATAGGTACCTCTCCCCATGAGCTTGGCCTCCCGGTGAAGACCAACTCGTCAACACGGGAAGCCGCACAGGGCTTGGGCCGGACATTCACCTCATCTTTAACGTCGTTTCTTTTGTGGTGGAGGCAGCTTTCGGCATAACCCCGATGACGCTTGTTTTAGAGGGAACCCATACTAAGACACATAAACTTCCCAGCTAAGCCCTACCCATAATCAGGTATTGTGGGGGTACTTGTAAATTGGAATGGTATCGCATCCGAACCCAACCATCAGTTTTTGTAAAGTTCACCATGTCATTCACAAGTCATATTCACCATCAAAATCTTTCAATAGAATGACTCATCATTCCAAGGTTTTCAAAGTTATTTCATTTCACATGTTCCCATCTAGAGTAGTCACTTTTATTTATTTAGCAATAGCAACTAGTCATGAGGGGTGCTATCTAGCTTTGTTTGCTTTAGGCTAAATTTGATGCTCTTGTTCTATTCTAGCCTAAGTGAATCATAAATCAAAAGTAAGCTTTGAAAAACAATAAGCAAAATAATTGCAAGGTAAAAACATGGGATAGGTTTATTGGACATAAAAAAAATAAATGGGGATGGTGCCTTGCTCTTGTAGAGCTTTGCACTTGGGACTTTGCAAGAGTGTTAGCTTGCCTTGGTTGGTGTATTGATCAAAATGTTCCTCCTTCTTCTCCGTAGATGTTCTCTTCGTCCCCTTCGTAGCCTTCGGCACTAGCGTCTATAAATACGAATACGGGGTATACAATCACCACACAAGTTCAAGAGCTATAAAAAGCACACACATAAATCACACCCACTATTCTAGCATTATCACATTGTCATCATGTGGGTTGATATGGTTTTATTCTTAAGAAAAATAATTTCCTCTCATTATATATGTAAATGATAGTTTCCTTTTAATTCTTGAGGAATAATTTCCTCTCATTGAATCTTCTTAAGATTTAATTTCTCAAACCATCACACATGAATTTATGTTGACCTAAGTCAACCATTCATCATCATCATTTGAGAAAATGATTTAAATGAGGTAGAGATACCTCATACCATTTAATAATGCCTATTATGATTTAAAATCTCCAAGTATTTCATGTGAGAGTATTTGACCAGGGGTTCAAACTTCATATGAAAGTACTTGGGACAAGATTTAAATGAAGTGCTACACCTCATATAATTTAATAATTAGTTGGAACAATTTAAATGCTACTATTGAGGTGGTTTAATATTCTCAAATAACAGGAATGATACCATGTTGACCAAGGTCAACACTTCACATTTATTATTTGAGGAAGGTGATTTAATTGGGATTCATCATCTCATGTGATTTAAATAACTAATGCAATTTAAATACTATGTTGATTTAAATGAGGTGCTACACCTCATAGATTTGACCCCTAATGGTGAACATAATTTAAATGAGATGGTGCACCTCATGCATTTTAATAACACCTAAAAATGATTTAATATCATCAACTAATTCAATATGAGATTTAGCTAACCATGGTATCTACCTCATGTTGAATTAGTTGAGACAAGATTTAAATGAGAGGGAAGCTCTCATACATTTTAATTCTAGTATAGCAAAGATTTAATATCACCACAATTCCTATGAGACCTAAATGACCAGAGTCTCTACTTCATTTGGAATTGGTGGTGACCAGATTTAAATGAGATAAACTCTCTCATAAGATTTCTTAATAGTTTTGGACAATATCTTTGACTAGAAATAGCCATAAAGTCATTTAAATCAACTAAGCCGTGATCATTCAAAGTAGGCATGGCATATTTTTGTAGAAACAATTAGTATAAGTGAAATGTGAATTATTGGAGGTGGAATTAACTGAAAAGCATTTATGGTTGATTTTTAAGAATTATTATAATGCAGATAAGTCCCTGCCTTGTTTATTTTGTCACTTTAATTCTACAAAAGATCTAGGTTTGAATCCAGTGGCATTTGATAGAGAAAACTCTAAGCTTTCCAAAAATATAAAGTTTGTCGAATTTGGCTCAGTAGATTTGTCCCTATTAAATTTTGAAACTAGTATCAGATTGCAAATTAATTCTCTCGGAAAATTTGAATTCAAACTGCGTGGGCTCAGCGGGAAAGACTAATGGGCTGCGAGAGGGGTTAACGGACCGGGCTGGCCCAACTAGCGCGCCACGCACGCGACGGGCCGCCGGCGGGGTGGGGCAAAGCTGTCAGTGGCTCATAACCATCACCGAAACGGTACGCAACTACAGCCGTCCGATTAAAAGGAAGATCCACGGTCCAAGGTTCATCCTCGTCGGGGACGAGCTCCGGCGAGGTCCTAACCCTACTGGCGGCCATGGGGGTCCAGGGAGAGGTCTTACCGGCGTCTAGCGGGGTCGGTGAGGCGGGCAAACGACCGAGGCGACGTCGGCTAGTCGAGGGAGGGTCGCGGCGGAGCTTGGGGTGGAGGAAATCAACGGCGGCGCTGAGCTTCTGTGGCGGCGGACTCTGTCCAAATTCCGGCGATGGTGGGCGTAATTGAGGTGGAGAAGGGGTCGAGGAGAGCGAGTGAGAAGAGGGGAGGCCGATGGTGTGCTCGGTTAGCTCGGGGAGGGGCTCTATTTATAGAGTTGAGGTGAGGCCGAGGGAGTGCGGCAAGGTTGATCGGTGGCGCGGCGTTTCCGGGACGCGAAGGGGCGGGGTGAGGTAGGCGTTCGGTAGGTGACGTTGAGGCGGTCCTAGCGCGCGTCGTGGCGCCTGCGAGGAGTGACGGAGGAGGGCATGCGACGTTGGGTCCTGTCATACCCGTGGCGGAGGACGGCGAAGGTGGCGTGGTCCACAGGGCTTGCGAGGGCCAATGGGCGTGTCCACTGCGTTGCTGACGTCGAGGGGAAGCTGCAGGTGAAAGGAGAGGTCGAGGGGAGCGCTGAGTCGACGGGGCGAGGTGATGCTCTGGCGCGCTCTGGGGCGTCACCATGCGCGTCCTGTCGCGCATGGGCGTTTTCTGGGCGCGTTTGGGCACGCTGGTCCTGGCCAATGCCGACGTCAACTTGGTCAAGGGGGTGCATGGTCGTGATCAGCAGGGTCGGGTCATGCTCAGAGACATGGTGGTGCAGGGTGGATGTGAGAGGAGAGGGGGTGAGCATGTGGAGTGCCAAGGTGGCCGGCATGGTTTGGGTTTTGGTCATGGTGACCAAGAGAGAGGGGTGCAGTGGCTTGGACTGATGATGGGAGGTGTGAGGGAGTTCCAGGGCCTCAGAGATGGTCGGGGTTGGACCTGGTCCAACCAAAATCCTAGCATGGGCTTCATATTTGATTCTGCTCACAAGGTGTTTGTGAAAATGGCCGAAAGAGAAAAGTTTTCAAATTTTGAAAATTCCTTTGGTGGATCTCATTCATATGTTCATAGAGATAGAATGGTGGTGGTGGTGGTCAATTTGGTGAAGGTTTGCAAGGATTTAAAATGGGGGTCATCTTCACATAGTTTCAAAGTCTCCACTTGTCAAATGCATTATGGTCAACCTGGTCAACATTAGGTATGGTGGTCAACATGAAAGTTGTTCACCTTGACATGGTCTTGGATGACATGGTCATAGTTGACCAAGTTTGGTTGAAGAAAAGTCAAAGCCAGAGGGGTAAAGAGGGGATCATGTTAAAAATCACACAAATGACCATCATCACATGTGAGATGGTTTTGAGATTTCCTTTGATTTGATTCTTGTTTCTTTGATGCAATTGTGTTTGTTTATCAAATATAAGAGTTTTACAAACAATAGATCAAGCAATGGTGGCCTTGGTTGAAGATTTGCAAATTTGGCTAAGTGTATGTGAGTGAATTTTGGGGATTTTCTCCCTATTTGATTTCTCCCCATTTGAGTTGACTTTTGTTGACTCTAATGTGATTCTTATTAGTTTAGAAACATTTTCAAACCATTGAATCCATTTCAAAAGGTCTTGATCAAAGATTTGCAAAATTGGCCATAACACATAAGAGGTGAGGTTCAAATTTTATTATTTTTGTAAATTGTTCCCCTTGCTTCACTTGGACATGGGTTAGGGTCAATTTAGTGTTATATTAGGTTGAGAGATGGTTTCACATCATTTGGTCAAGATTTAAATTCATAGGTCAAAGTTGGGTGAAATGGCTATGTGTCACATATGCCACTATGCATATGTGGCATTTGATTTTTGATTTGAGTGTTCTTGGCCCATTTGATGTTGTTGAGTGTTGAAATGGTATATGGAAGTGATCCAACCATTCATAACAAGTCCTAGGGTCAATCTTCTCAAATTCACAAATTTGCACTTTTCTCTCATATGCCTCTATGGCATTTTTAGTTTCTTTTTAATTTCTTTGGAAACCACTTGGAATTGGTTTGATAGGTACTAGGTAAGGTGTATGAAGCTTTTCCAATTCTCTAAATAAAGTGGAAAGGTTTTGGGTAAAGTTTTATAAATATAGCCCTAGGCACATATGCCTCTTTCTTATTTAATTTCCTTTTATTTTAATTTAACTAGGGTGGTGAAAAGAGGGGTGAGGTTTAGGGTTTAGTGGGGTTCACAATGGTTAACCACCATTTAGCATAATTAATAAAGGTAGGGTTCAAGATTTACCTATTAGGGCTATATGCCCCCATATGTCTTTTATTTTATTTTGGGTTTCTCAAAATAGATCCAAATGATTTCTCGGAGAAGATTAGGGTTTAAGGTTTTTCTTATTTGATTTCTTTCTCCTTTATTTTATTGGGTTGGTGACCTTCACTTGATCACTTTAGGATTTTAGGGTTTAGCACATAAGCATAATAACACTCATCATGGCAAAACACAATATTTAAACCAGATCTATATGTATCAATCTTATTTTAATAAAAGTTTTTGTTGGTTCCAAAATTTGGAACTAGGGAAATTCATTTTGTTTGTTTTGAAATTTTTGGGTTGTTACACATATCTTGTTTGCTTTGTGTGATTTTATTTTGAGAATTAAAGGCTGGATTTAATTGAACACCAACATCCATGTTACAAGGTTCCTTACCGATCCTTGGGGTATACCGATCAAAGTTTCGGGAAACCAAAACTGATCCCGGGTGCATATGCACCCGGTATATATAAAACATATTTTGAAAACGTGAAAAAATTAGGAATTTTTTTAGCATGTAGAGGGACATGTTCTATGTGTGCACGTAAATTTTCACATAAAACCGACAATTTTTCTACCCTGTATAAAAAAACAAATAATGCCTCGAGAAATGGACTATTTTAGCACCAAGAATTTGTCTTTTTTGCACAGGGCACAAAACATATCGTTTTTTGCTGAAACAACTTTATGAGCATGTAACATATCAAGGTATACACGAGACATTTTATTTATATTTTTTAACATTTATAAATATATTTAATATGCATTTCAAATAAAGAGTGCATATACATAGGATCGTCCCATGTGGATGACCGAGAAGCCTTCGAACTTGCCAAAAACTTGCCCAAAAGGGACTTGATATCTTCAACCATGGTAGTGGGACCTTGAGCTGATCGATCCAGCTCTCTCATGTACAGTTTTGTTAGAGCATCTCCAGTCGCGTCCTCTAAATCGTTCTCTAAACAGCGGCGGATTGAACATTTGGGGGATGTGTTTCATTCGTGTCGCGTTTGGGGACGTCGCTCCCCAGCTGCTTCCACCAAACGTCGGCCCCAAACATTAAAATATTTTTTTTGTTTTTTTATTTCAATAAAGAAAAAATACTCCACAAACTAATACATAATTGGGAATGTGGTTTACACGAAGACATAATTTGGAACATGGTTTTCCACAAACTAATACATAGTTTGAACCATGGTTGACACAAATATAAAATATTGCAAAATAACTAAACCTAGCTAGGCCTTGCATCGAAAGTTTCGTGTGTTCGCTGCCAAGAAAGAAAACTCGAGGGCTCACCCAGTCACCCAAACTGGAAAATCCAGCTGGTGAGGGTGCCCCTGTTGGTTCTTCCGAGGAAAAAAAACCAGAAATCTCGTGCATATATTCACTGCGAGAAACAACACTCATCAGTCGTCGTTCTCGTCGCTGTTATCGCCGTGGTAGTTCCTGCGGCAACGCGTCTCGTCGAACACCTTGACGCTCATGTCCCTATCGCCAAAGTAGGAGAACACGAGCACGAAGCCAGATTCGAGGCGATGGTAGCGCGCGAACTTCTCTCAGCCGATGTGGAGGTACATCTTGCCGCGCGCGTCGTAGATCACGTCGACGATCCATCGGTAGCAGCCGCAGTCATCCTCCCGCAGATGTAGCGAGCGCGGGAGCTCGTCGCCGGCGACGAAGTCGACGAAGGTGTCCAACAACCTCTGGATGCCATGTGGGTCGCCCTTGAGGACGACGATGAACTCGAACAGCACGGGCCCCTCCTCGTCATGCATGTCCGACGATGAGGACGACGACGACGTCGCAGGCGACGACGAGCGTGCAGCTCTTCCGTGGCCGCGGCCACGACCACGGCCGCGAGCCCGGCCTCCGCCTCTACCAGCCATGTCGTCGACTCTTGAGATGGTGGCGGCTAGGGTTGGGGAGAGATGCACTAGGATTTGTGTGTGAGAGGGATGATGAGAGGCGGCCCTTTTATAGGCCGGAGGGAGGCGGGGGAGCGGTAGCGCTCATTAACGCTGGCACACAGATCTAGGCGCGACGAGATGCTTCGCCGCGCCTCTGCGGGAACTGCACCGTCGCTGCGCGCCATTAACTTCTGTCGCGAGGTAGGTGACGGTTAGGTTATGTGCCGTTGACGCGTCGGCCCCGCCACTCCCCGCCTCGCTTTTCGGTGTGTCCGACGTCCCCAGAGCATCCCTGTGGAGCGGGGACGGGCTCGGGGCGCCGGACACCGTATCGGGCCGCGCGGACAAAAAGCGGATTTAAGGAACACGACTGGAATCGTTTTTTTATTCGGCACGCCGCAAATCGCTTTGGGAAACGGTTTGGAAGACGCGACTGGAGATGCTCTTACTACTCTGCACGATCTGTTTCCAGGACAATCTTTGTAGAACCCACCTCTTGGCCTAGAGAACTGCTCGATGACACGCCAGTAGTTCAGCTCTCTCAAGATCACACATACGTAGGATAAAAAATGGCTAGCTCCCGCAATAGGTGCACTGCCTCCATGGTGATCACGAATAATCACAACCCTGCCTTTGTGGTTATCAATCGTGGCAAAAGGCCCACCCGAATTTACTTTGTGCCATCAAGTGCTCCACAGCTCGAGCCTCTCGCACCGTAGCTTAAGTCTTCAAGGATCACCACCCGTCAACCATGGCCAAGGTCCAATGAGATCGCATTATCATTCCTGGCTAACCATATATGATAAAGACCCATCATGTACGTGGCCATTCCTTTTTTTTCTAGTTGTCCAAACAGTTCCAATGGCTAGTTTTGTAGCTCGCTCGGAGATCGATTGCCAGTGAATCGCGATTTTGAATTCGATCGGAACTTCTATGGTAGTATTGTAAATTATAGAATCTTAACTTTTAAAATTGTAAAATCTTAGACTCTACTTAGCAAAATCGTTGAATCGTTTCATTCAATTTGGGTCTCAAAATCGTAGAATCGTATAGTAGAATCATGATTCTGACAACTATGATTGTCACCCAGTGGTGCCTCCAGCCCTAGTGTTGTGATGCCTCGAAGGTTTTCCCAGGCTTGTACCGAGTGGGGACATGACCAAAATCGATGAGTGAAGGTCTCCTCCCTATTGCAAGCAATGCATTTGGCGTCGTATTTGATTATGTGTCTCTTCAGCTCCTCTTCGACCACCTATCCATTTTTTTGCCAACCTCCAACAATGAACCTTCGGCTTGCCCCATAAGTTAGCTGACCAAAGAGCCAACCAGCCCTAGTGTTCAGTGCACGTAAGGGACAAGTTCGCTGCACCCGCAGCCACACATTTAAGATGTCGTTTGAGGTGATATGCCAATCTAACACTAAACAAATGTTTTTTGGGTGTAATTCTGTGATATGTAATCATAAGTTCCAGCACGATCTACCGGGATCTTCAGTATATCCTCGACATCTGACTCAATAAACATCTCATTCATCTTATCAATATCCCATCGTCCTCCTCCGGATGGAGAAGTTCAATCATTTTCTCCACCTCCTTATCCGGCTGATGACCCATTGGCTTCTTGAGAGAATGTCTTTGGATCCAATTGTGTTGCCACTGATTGATTTTGGTTCCATTGCCCACACGCCAAATCATTCGCTCTTTCGGAAGGTCCCTTCCATGCATGATGCTTTTCCAAGTGTAGGGCGCCCGCTTAATACATCATGCATTCATAATCCCCTTTTCTGAAATATCAAGCATGAAGGACCCTGGCACATAGGGATTCCGGGGTAGTAGCTAGACGCCATGCCTGCTTATCTAATAATGCTTGGTTGAAATCATTGTAGTCTTGAAATCCGATGCCCCCACTCCGCTTTGATGCACATATGCGCTCACAGCTTAACTAGTGGACCCTTCTCTTCGATTTGTGTCACCCCACCAAAAATCTCATGAGAACGATTTCAATTCGCTGCACTGTCCCTTAGTTAGCTGAAAACACCCCACCATGTATGTAGGAACATCCTATAGAACCAACTTCACCAATATTTCTTTTCTGGTCTTTGATAAACCCTGCCCCTTTAAACGCGAGACTTTACCCCTAGAACGACCAAAGAGATGCTTGAAAGCTCCGTTTTTAGAGCAGCAGACCACAATTGTCAAGCGTAGATATCGCTCAGAATTGGCCTCACACTGAATACCAAGGGTGTTCTTGAGGTGTGTAATTGCCGCCTTGGATGTGCCTTTACCAAAGTAGATCGAAGGTTTTTTTGCAAATTGACACGCTAGCCCAAACAAGCTTCATATCTCTAGAGGTTTCCTTTTAACATTTCAAAGTTCCTAGTGCTAGCTTTCAAGAAAACTACACTCTCATCCTGTCATCTGCAAATAACATGTGTGCCACCGCTGGTCTACCATGCCCAAAACTCACCCCTTCCACCTCTCTCTCCAGCTGTGCTGACAAAGAAGTGCTAAAAAACACTCAACACATAAAAGAAATGAATATATATGGGGACAAGGGATCCCCTGCCGAAGGCCTGGCGATTGTGAGAAAGACGAAGAGGGACACCCATTCATCTTAAAATCTAACTGTGTTGTCACACCGGATGATCATAGACACCCCAGTATGAGAGAAGCTCATTTTTAACATCATTTGTTCCAGGAACATCCATTCGACACGATCGTATGCTTTCATCATGTCGAGTTTTACTGCACAAAGTGGCTGCTTTCTTTTCCTTATTCTGATCGCATGAACACATTCCTATGCTGTGAAGACATCGTCCATAATCAATCTAACCAAGACAAAAGGGCTATGCTCCTCCGGCATTAGGATTAGAAGAATTTTCTTTAGTGAGTTCGCCACAACCTTTGAATCAATTTTATATAAAACATTACGACAAAGTGATTGGGCGAAACTCGCTGAACAATTCCGGCGCATTGATCTTTGGGATCAGAACCCAAACATTTTTTCTCACAAGAAAGTCTCTCATAGCTTGACAAACTAGCGGGTTTAAAATGACCAGTGCCATTGGTAGAAAAGGGCGGACGGCCCATCCAGCCCAGTTGACTTTGTCGATTATCTCTTTGTCCGTAAACCCTGCTGTTAGAGCTACGTTCATGTCGCTAGTGACCAACTCGTCGATCAAGTCAAGTACCTGATCGCCGCCATTTGAGCCAGGAGTAGAGGTTTGTACGATTTGAAACCATACGGACTATTTGCTGATGATGTCGAAGATTTGTTGAAATTCTAACGTATCAATTCACTAAGGAGTCTCTAGATACATGTAAACTTAGATAAACTTTTGAAGTCCTTTTATGAATAGAGGTAGTATGATTTATCGCATGCCATTACGAAGATATTTTCCGTTCTACCGCGCTAGGATAAATTTATTTTGTTTATATGACAACTACTCGGAAGGATCTGTGTTTTACCTGCAACTCAATATACGGCATATGTTACAAAGGAATCCTGTGTTTTACACATATTTCTTCTAGCGGTAGAACTTATTCTACACATAAATCCTTCAAAAGAATACCTCCGAGGAGTAGTATTATATGCATAATTCTTCAAAAACAATCGTGTGATTTACCTGCAACTCAATATACGAGATATATTACAAAGAAATTCCAGTATTTATCAGTTTCTATAGCATTCAAGATTCAGCATGAAATGAATCAAAGAGTATTCAGGTTTGCGGACCTAAACGAGAAAGAACCCAAAAATGTTGTATACTGCAAGAGTTGATGTATATTCGGGTGGGTTCAAATTTAGCTGCCCAGCAGTCTCTCCAGCCAAGAGTCAAGTGACACTTGCCTGAACCTCCAGCTTTGCTGCAGCAGCTCCGTCTTGATCTCCGTACCAACGATGCTCAGAAGCTGCTGACAAGGTAAAACAGGGCGTGGATAGCTGCCACTACCGTGTGGCTGATACATACGTAGCACCAGCAAGCAGCGCCAATCAAACTAAGATGCGGGCATCCAGCTCTGATGAAGCAGTTGCACCTTGATCTTCAGCTAAACGGTGGTGATATTATTTTTGTAGGACCGCGACGCTTGCCACCTTGTCGCTGATACGTACTCAGCACCAGCAAGCAGCACCAATCAAGCCGAAAATGCAGGGGTCTTTCACCCCTGAGGCCTTGTTCGGTAGACGGGGATTGTGGTGTTTTTAAGAGTATTAATCCTAGTGTTTTGGGTGAAAACAGTTCTTTACTCCGGGTTTGTTCGTTTCCGAAGCAGTATCGATCGAGAAAAGCTGGTTTGGTCCCCGAAGCTTTCCCTGACGTAGGCAGATGGTTTCCTGCATGCAAGGCCTTCAATAATTGCTGGTTTGGTCCCGAAAATAGCTAATGGAACCCGTCCACGCGCGAGGATGAAACTGCACCCAATCAGAGAGCAGCACATGTCTAACAACTTGCGTATTTCCATCGGGTATATTGTGTGTATTTTCGTTATTTTACACTTAAAGCATTAACTTCCCTGTCTGCCCATGCTCCGAAGTACAGACTCCGACTGACATCATCTTTAACCCCCTGCCGCATTAACTCTATCCCGCGACAGGGCTGCACCACGCTCAACCGCACTGAGCTGACGAGCCAAACGACCACCGTCGCAGCCATCGAGGTCTGGGGCTGCCGCCCCGGCATCCGCACGCCGGCAACCTGACCTCCGTCCCCGAACCGAGTTGGACGGGCACCAGCGCGACAGCAAGCTCGGCGACAATGCAAGCAGCTGGAGATGGAGGAGGAGTATGCGGGCACAAGGTTGCGCGCGTCAGCGGCTGGGCATCTTGCTCGAACATTACAAGCTTTTTTTTGGAGCCGCAGCTCCTCCACCACCACCCGCAACCGCCGTGCTCCTCAGCGCAAGCTCCATGGCGTTTGGCCCGCCGAGTGTTTGTGGCTTGGTGTACGCATGCCGGCGCTCAGTTGGAACTGACGCAGCTCGTCGGCAGCATTTGGCCCTCCTTCCACGAGGAGCTCCTTGAGCGAGTAGTTCGTGATGTTCATGGACTTGCTCTGGTAATTCGCTGCCTTATATTTGAAGTGGACGCAGGCAGTAGGAATATTTTTTGCATGTAGATTCGGGTCGCTACATCATTTTGTGTGTAAGACCTGGATCGATTCTCTTGACGAGTTGACATAGCGTAGTTCCTTTTGGTTTTCTCTCAGTCATCTCGTGAGTTGTATTTGTACATATTTTCCATTATCATTCTCATGAATTTATCCAGAACTCGCTGACTAATTGGTGAATTAAATATATTCATCGTATGGAGAAATCATAAACAGGATTACTCAATATGCATAAAATCAATTTATTAAATTATTAATAGGTTTCTATTTATGATTTAGTAATTTTTACTATCTGCCCCATAGATAGAAAGAATGTGTTTAAAACTTTATGTTCCAAAATTATTTATTTTGACTATTTTCATCATTGATTAATTGAGAGACCTTCTAATGTATCTTTTCATATTTTAAAAATAATGTTTCAAAGTGTATTTATTACTTAATTTTCAGCTTTAGTTTTAGTTCTAAGGTACAAATTTCTAGAATATAAAATAAATAAGTTTTATATATTTCAATATCAATTTTTTTATCATCATACAAATTCAAATTATGAGCTTTATCTTCACAATCACAGTTAGTGGATTGTGGCCAACTTTGGACATTTCTCGTATATGGTTGTGTCATGTCTCATGGCATGATTAATTAACTAAGTTAATCCCTCCACCGTAACGTGTTCTCTAAATAACCATTGCCAAGTGACAAAGAACGTTCCACACATTATAGAGAAATTGTTTCTCCAAATTATTGCTATACTAGGGAACCATGAGTACACCAATTATTTTTGAAAATTGTATTAGAAGCAGAGATTCGGTTTGTTTTGTGAAAGAGTGGTGTCTAGTGAAAAAATTCTGAATGTAATTTTAATTATTTGAATTCTTGTCCAATCTAAATTCCAAAATATGAATTTTATAAATGTGCACTATTTATGTATCACGAAATTCTCCAGATAAAAAATGGATCACAGTTGTCCAGCGATTAGGCCTAACTAGCAAGCTGCATGTGTTGGGACTTATTGAGCCACACCTCTCCTGTTTTCCTGGCATGTGTGCCCCTATTAATGTACGAATTAACATTGATTTAAAAAGTTGATGCTTCATCAAATTGAATTTTCTAATTCAGAGCTTATCCAACAATAATTTATTCATGAACAGTAAGATTATTTTTTGGTAAGCAAATATGGTTTTCTTAAGTATGAACAGAACAATGCATGTAACAATTGATGCTTCTAATTTAGAGCTTATCCAACAATACAATCTATTCTGACATGTTGCTAAACCCAATCTACTAACATACTTAATTAACTCATGTGTGTCAGGCGTGTGCACCATGCATGCACTAATCGTTTGGCATCATTGCAACATGCATGCAAGATTAACTCATGTGTGTGTCAGTGCGTTGCTCTTACCGATATGGATCAGCCAACATGCATGCACTCATTGATTACTACCAAAACATTGACTGTGCATTAATTACCTGACATAAACATTTAACTCACTCGGGACAGCATGCTGCTCGCTATACTGCACCATGCGCTTAATTCGCAGTAATTAGCCACCCACCTGCGTACGCTGCACTCGTGTATACCTCTGCGTATCAAACTAAGTGGGAAATCATTAAGCATCGTATTGGCCGGGCGCTATATTACGCACTAATCGCGCGGCGCCACTCGACGACCAGGATCTCGACCTCGCGCGTAGCCGGGTCCCAAACGTGCGGGTCGGTCCCCGCTATTCCCGATCGCCACGAGAGCCAGCTGTTTCTGATATGCGACGGCGCAAGTTCGCGAGAGAAAAACGCGAGGGGCATCTAGCGTTTGGATTCACACGTGTTTTGGCAGGTTTTTCGGTAATATTTGGGGCTAGACACTTCTAAAACGCTGCGAACCACGCCTACCGAACGATTTTCTGGTGATTTTGTGCTAGCCCGGGAAAATTATACACTCTAATCCCCTCAAAAACCTCCGTGCCGAACAAGGCCTCAGGCCTTGTTCGGCAGCCGTGGTTTGGCAGGTTTCGTGGTGTCTCATCCCGGCCCAGTTTTAATCCACCAGAAACCACGACAGGCCTGTTCGGTACACCGGTTTCTAGCGGGCTTACCCGAGCAATCCCCCAAAATACACGTCGGGTAGGCCGGGTTTGGAGTGAAAGAGAAACGCTCGTCCCTCCTCGCGTTTCTGGCTGCTGGCCACGCACGCAGCGAAAGCACAGGACCTACCAAACAGTGTTTTAAAGAGAGGGGTTGTAAGAGGTTAGGGGTGTAAGTGTTTTTGAGGGGATTTGGTGAGTGCCGTGGTTTCACCCAATCCCCCTAGGGTTAACCCACCTAATCCCCTAAAATCCACTGCTGCCGAACAGGGCCTGAAGCAACCGTACCACCGGTCCAATCTGGTTTTCATGTAGAAACAAGAACAAACTTGACACAGTATTATGCGCATTGCACAATTGGAGTTTGGAAGTGAAATTTCAGTGCAACAGGTCATGGAATCTGGAGGATTCTCTGAAAAGAAAACGCGTTCCATTGACATTAGTACATCATCTTCAACATCTAAAAGAATATTCACAGTTAGCCCCAATTTCCTTCTTCTCCTCTGGGTATGTACAAACGAAGATGACGAAGAAACAAGCAAAGCAGCCGCCGCCGGATTGAACCAATCGAACCCAATTCGAAGATTAACTCTACTTCCTAATCTACGTCCTCGACCCTGATGTTCCACGGCTCCTCCACCTCCATCTGCTCCTCCTGCTCCTGCTGCTGCGGTGCTCCCATCACCAGGAAGCTCAGCAGCACGGCGCCCGGGGGTCCCTGCCTCTCGTCGCCGTTCTGCTGCTGCTCCTCCTCCGCCGCCGCCGCGGGATCCGGCTTGGGGAGCTCGCTGCGGCAGACGGGGCAGCTGCCGTGCACGCCGAGCCACCGGTCGAGGCACTCCCCGTGGAAGCGGTGCCCGCACGGCATCTCCTTGCCGGCGTCGAACGCGTCCAGGCAGATCGCGCAGTCGCCCAGCGGGGAGCCCTCCTGCTCCGCCCTGACCTCCCTCAGCGCGGCGATAGCCGCCTTGGACGCCGGCGGGACCCCACCGCCGACCCCGCCGGAGAAGAGGTCGCCGGTGCCGTCGCCGCCGACGAGGACGTGCTGCACCAGCATCACCCCGCGCGCCCCCGGCATTGCCCCCGCCCCCGCCCCCGCCGCCATCCCCATGAGCAGCCGCAGGATGCCGGCCGCCCTGGCCTCCGCGCGGCGCGCGTCGTTCGCCGAATCCATGGGCGCGGAGCGGAGCGGGGAGCTGATCGAGGGGCGAGCGAGATGGAGGAGAGGAGCCGAGTTTTGCTTGTTTTTCCTGTATGATATTTGGCGGATTTGGGATGGGAGCGTATATAAGAGGCGCGGGGCCAGCGGCGCGGTGAAGGTTCTGGAAGATTCTAGGCTGGCGCGCTGTGTCTCTGAGCTGTGGGCCCTAATTTCCCGACGGGAGAGGACGTCATCGCCCCGGTGGAGGAGTTGGGAGAATTCGGTTACGATGGGACGGCGCGTGGTGGGGCCAGGTCAGTGTGGTTCCGGAATCTTCCAGATATTTCGTCGGCGCGAGCTATGGGGCACTGACCGGTGGGGTCAGCTGAAGTCCACAGTGTGTTCTGCATGTGACTGGAAGGTTGTAGAAGAAGGGAGCGCGCGTACGGGTAGAACACGGATTTGGTCATCGTCTTTGGGCCAGATTTGGATGCGGAAATCAAAGTGTGAACAGGTGCCCGTGCTGTGAGTTTGGCCCAATATAACTGGGGGAGAAGGGAGGACTG
Source organism: Lolium rigidum (assembly GCF_022539505.1). Classification (NCBI taxonomy): domain Eukaryota; kingdom Viridiplantae; phylum Streptophyta; class Magnoliopsida; order Poales; family Poaceae; genus Lolium; species Lolium rigidum. The sequence continues at coordinate 354,622,035 of NC_061514.1, forward strand.
AATTGGGTTCATGGTGTGGGCCGAGCCATACTACAAAAGAGAGCCCTAATGATCTTTCCTACTCTCTCGCTTGTAAGGCCCAAAGGACAAAGTGTTTTTATCACTCTATACTGGGCAAATCCTATATGCCGACCAGGTCGGTGGCTACCGCGCGCCGCACACACCCCCGCGCGCGGTATGGGCCGGCCTGGTCGGCCCAGTTCGTGATATTTTCTGTTTTCTGTTTTAATTTTCTTTTCTGTTTCTTTTTTTCTGTTTCTTTTCTTTTTCTGTTTTTTTTTCGTTCTCAAGATTTAATTTTTAAATTTAAATATTTTTTAAATATAAAATGTTCTATCTCAAATATTCAAGAAAAAATCAAATTCGAAAATTTGTTCGTATAAAATTTGTTCAAATGCAAAAATTGTTCAAGTATAAAATTTGTTCAAATTCGAAAATTGTTCAAGTATAAAAATTGTTCAAATAAGAAAATTGTTTAAATATGATATTTTTTCAAATTCTATAATTGTTCAAATTCAAAAATTGTTTAAATTTAAAAGTTGTTCAAATTTTAAAAATGTTCAAATTTAAAATTGTTGACATATAAAATATAATAAATTTTGAAATTTTGTTCCAATTTAAAATTTGTTCCGATTTAAAATTAGTTCCAATTTGAAAATTGTTCCAATCTGAAAAATATTCGAATTTTGAAAACATTTAAATTTTAAGGAAAACTAAAATAATTTTAAAAAACGGGTCTAAAAAGAATCAGCCTATGAAAAACGTAAAAAAATAGATCAGGAAAAACAAAAAAGCAAAAAAACAAAAAAAAATTAAACTGAACGAAAGAAACAGTCCAGAATGGTCAAAAGAACGAAACGGTACGATCACGTTAATGGGCCGAGCCCATATACGCCTGGGGGGTGTGCGGTGCGTCCACTTCCACCGATCAGCTCGGTGCATAGCACCTCCCCTATACTGTGAGACACGCCTCTGCCACGAATATACCTGACCATGGGGAGCCCGGCTTGAAATTCCTGAGCTTGGGCAGCCTCGAGCATGCCTGTGGGCTGGATCTGGGTTAAAGATTTAGGCTCGATGGTTACGTTGGGCCGGGCTTGGACTTGGGCTTGAGAAATGTGCCAAATAAGGAAGAGGCCCGGACCGAAGCCCGATGGGTATTTGTTGTGGTGGGCCGGGCTTGGGCTGAAATTCTAGGCCCGACGGTCGGGCCGGACCGGGCCTGGGCCTGAGCCTGGGTTTTTCGTGTCGGGCTTTGTTAGGCTGGTCCGGCCCGAACTATGCCCATGTATAGCCACGACATGCTAAAAAAAAGAGGTGCTCTACCACGAGCGCGGAGCACAAACCTTAGAAAACCTGAAAAGAAATGGGGGAAGAAACGAGGGCTCGGTTATTCTGTAGAGAGATGAAGAAGATGGCTGATGTCAAATATTCCATCTTTCCATCCGAATTAATGGTCGGCGGACTTGATCGCCAGGCCGGCGGGCCCATCCTCCCAGAAGTTGGTGATCTTTGCAGGAGAAGGTTCCTGGACGCTCGTCCGGGTGCAAAAGTCCACGAGGATGTCTTGTCCCTCTGATCCCGTGACACTGCAGAGCAACAACGATCATTGTGATGACCAACCATCATGGTCTCGCTCTCTGGGGCGGCGCAGGATACGAGCGAAGCTAGATGCCGGCCTACGAGCCGTCCGTCTGCCTGTCATGTCCTTGTCGGCAGGGACAGAAGGACTTGACAGGGACAACAGCCGGGCCCCCTAGCGCCTCGGGACCACGCGGAGAAGCCGGAGCCGATGGAGCCGGCGCCATGCATAAACTCTAGGGACCTCCATGTAAATTATCGGAGACTATATAAGCCCCAGTAGCACCCCCCCTTTGGGGGGATCGATCATTCTCACTTCTCATTCTCAGTAGAACTGCTCAGGAGCTGAGGTCTTCGTCTACCTTGAGCTCACTCCCAAGCCGGCCACACCTCTAGGAGCATCGTTGTACTGTCTACACACCATATAAATCATCAGCAGGAGTAGGGGTGTTACCTCCATACGAGGGCCCCGAATATGGGTACGTCGATGTGTCGTTCATGCTCATACCCGCCTCCGGAATCCGCCGTAGGCCACAAGGCCTCAACCACTCGACTCAAGCCACCCCATGGCATATGCCGTGACGAAACCACGACACTGAGAGCACGGGGGTGGTTGTCAGAGATCACCGGGGAGTTATGATATGTGGACAAGCGTTGTGGTATGAGCACACATCTAACGCCATGGTGACGGAAGCGCTGGCAATCCGAGATGGTACAAGATTGACAGTCGAGAAGGGCTATACTGGTGTTATTATCAAATCTGATGCCAAGGTAGTTTTCCAACTCTACGTGGACGATGGACACGATATATCAGTATTGAAATCCATATGCCAAGGGACTAGGGAGATTAGGAGACTTTTGTCTCGTTTTAGTGTTTCTTGTGTTGGGCGATATGCTAACCAAGTTGTACATCTTTGCGCTAAACAAGCTAGTTCGATTAGGAGGAGTTGCATGTGGATAAATTATACCCTAGATAATCTTGTCATCACTCTTTTGAGTGATTGTAATCATGTCGAGTAATTAGTAAAATTCTCTTTGATTGGCAAAAAAAAAACGACCTCTAGGATTAGGCATATTGTCTAGAGTAAAATGTTATACTCTAGTGTTACTTTATTTTGAATGAACATCGTATGTCCGCTATTATTTTTTATCCCGGCGTCACCAATAGTCTTGACTTTCTGATGAGGTCTAAGACCCCGTGTGTGGCCCGATCTCGCGGATTGACTTCGAAACCAAAGGGGAGAGATGGAAGAACGCGAGGAACACGAAGAACACCACGAACACGAGGACCTCCGAGACTCACGCACGCACACCAACCCGATACACCCGATGCTTACCTCCGTGGCTCGATGGACCACGCCAATAGAATCTCCGAGGAAGAGGCACGTGGCAGAATTCCCGGAGAGAGATTGGGATTGGAGAGGAAGAGCTTGGTGAAAGAGAGAGAGTAACTAGTACTAAAATCTCCTTCAACAAGATCTAAGTCAACAACCAAGGTGCCTTGATTACAGAGGGATGATACCCAAGGGAGACTAAGCTCAAAGGTAGGTTTGAGTTCAAAACAAGTCTAAAGAGCTAAGGAGGGGTCCAGGCTACTTATATAGGCACACATGGCCAGCAAGGGCGAACAGGTACGCGAATGGATAAGTTAAGGCAGTTTGGTGGGTCATTCCCGTCAGATCCGGTTTGGGTCCGGTCTGACTGGGCCTGTGACCGGGCTGTCCGGTCATGGGTCCGGTCGACCGGGCGCCAACCGGGAAACTGCGAAGTTTCCGATCTTCGTCCGGTACGAGGGAGCTGCGCCCGGTTGGGCGCCCGGTTGACCGGGCCTGGGACCGGACAGCCCGGTTGTGGGTCCGGTCTGACCGGGTCCTAGACCGGCCAGGCTGGGCCTCTTCCTCCCGCCTCTTCTTCCTCTTCCTTCTTCTCTTCTTTCCTTCTTCTTCTCCTCTTCCTTGCACCATGGGAGTTCCTTCTCTCTTGGTCCTTGTCGATGTCGGCACCTATAGACACAATGATGATAGGCATGAGGTAGCATACCATTCAAGTTGGTGTTGAGGTCGACCATAGAGAGAAAAGGGTTCACCTTGACATATATGGCGGGGGTTTGTGTTGTTGGTCCACTTGGGGGACTCCTTGGCCATGGTGTAGCGTCGACGATAGGCGGGGCTGCACTTGACGGTCTTGAGGTGGAGGTGTCCGAAGGCCACCCCGCATCATCTCCCCCCCCTTGGGGAAGAGTCGTCCTCGACTCTTGTTCCTCCTCAACGATGATGTAGGCCATGACGTTTCTCCCATGTAGTAGTCGATGGACAAAGTCGCGGTCGAAGAAGAACTTGGGGAAAAACAACTTGCGAATGGAAAGCTTGTGGATGCCAATTTGGTGATCGGCGAACAAGAGGCTCTCAATCAAATACGAAGCATCAAGTCGTTTCTCCAAGAGGCA
>NC_061514.1:354626161-354853186 GCF_022539505.1 Lolium rigidum
CAATGAAGCATAATGAGGAGAAGACAACCATCTAGCTACTGCTATGGACCCATAGTCCGGGGGTAGACTACTAACTCATCACTCCGGAGGCGACCATGGCGGTGTAGAGTCCTCCGGGAGATGAATCCCCTCTCTCGGCGGGGTGCCGGAGGTGATCTCCCGAATCCCCCGAGATGGGATTGGCGGCGGCGGCGTCTGCGGAAGGTTTTCCGTATCGTGGCTCTCGGTGTCGGGGGTTTCGCGACGAAGGCTATTTGTAGGCGGAAGGGCGAGGTCAAGGGGCGTCACGAGGGGCCCGAGAGACAGGTCGGCGCGGCCAAGACCCGGGCCGCGCCGCCCTACCTTCCGGCCGCCTCGTGGCCCCACTTCGTTGACTCTTCGGTCTTCCGGAAGCTTCGTGTGAAAATAGGCCCCGGGCGTTGATTTCGTCCAATTCGAGAATATTTCCTTACTAGGATTTACGAAACCAAAAACGACTAGAAAACAGCAACTGGCTCTTCGGCATCTCGTTAATAGGTTAGTTCCAGAAAATGCATAAATATGATATAAAGTATGCATAAAACATGTAGATATCATCAATAATATGGCATGGAACATAAGAAATTATCGATACGTCGGAGACGTATCACGTATCGATAATTTCTTATGTTCCATGCCACATTATTGATGTTATCTACATGTTTTATGCACACTTTATGTCATATTCGTGCATTTTCTGGAACTAACCTATTAACAAGATGCCGAAGTGCCAGTTGTTGTTTTCTGTTGTTTTTGGTTTCAGAAATCCTAGTAAGGAAATATTCTCGGAATTGGACGAAATCAACGCCCGGTTCCTATTTTGCCCGGAAGCATCCAGAACACACGAGAAGGACCAGAGGGGGGGCACTGGGCCCCCAGACCATAGGCCGGCGCGGCCCAGGCCCTGGCCGCGCCGCCCTATAGTGTCGTCGCCCCTTCGACCTTCTGACGCCGCCTCTTCGCCTATTTAAGCCCCCTCGACCTAAAACCTCGATACGGAAAAGCCACGGTACGAGAAACCTTCCAGAGCCGCCGCCATCGCGAAGTCAAGATCTGGGGGACAGGAGTCTCTGTTCCGGCACGCCGCCGGGACAGGGAAGTGCCCCCGGAAGGCTCCTCCATCGACACCACCGCCATCTTCATCAACGCTGTTGTCTCCCATGAGGAGGGAGTAGTTCTCCATCGAGGCTCGGGGCTGTACCGGTAGCTATGTGGTTAATCTCTCTCCTATGTACTTCAATACAATGATTTCATGAGCTGCTTTACATGATTGAGATTCATATGAGCTTTGTATCGCTACTAGTTGTGTGCTACTCATGTGATGTTATTAAAGTAATCTATTCCTCCTGCATGGTGTAAAGGTGACTAGTGTGTGCACCATGTGGTTCTTGTCGTAGGCTATGATCATGATCTCTTGTAGATTGTGGAGTTAATTATCATTATGATAGTATTGATGTGATCTATTCCTCCTTCATAGTGTAATGTGGGCGGTGTGTGCACCATGTTAGTTCTTGGTTTATTTTGCAATGATCTATTATGCTCTAAGGTTATTTAAATATGAACATTATTGTGGAGCTTGTTAACTCCGGCATTGAGGGTTCGTGTAATCCTACGCAATGTGTTCATCATCCAACAAAAGAGTGTATGTAGCACATATGAGAAAGAGTTATTTATTATGCGATCAATGTTGAGAGTGTCCACTAGTGAAAGTGTAATCCCTAGGCCTTGTTCCTAAATATCGCTATCGCTGCTTGTTTACCGTTTTACTTGTGTTACTACTGCTGCAATACTACCACCATCAACTACACGCCAAACAAGCTATTTTCACGGCACCGTTGCTACTGCTCCTATTTATTCATACCACCTGTATTTCACTATCTCTTCGCCGAACTAGTGCACCTATTAGGTGTGTTGGGGACACAAGAGACTTCTTGCTTTGTGGTTGCAGGGTTGCATGAGAGGGATATCTTTGACCTCTTCCTCCCTGAGTTCGATAAACCTTGCGTGATCCACTTAAGGGAAAACTTGCTGCTGTTCTACAAACCTCTGCTCTTGGAGGCCCAACACTGTCTACAGGGAAAGGAGGGGCGTAGACATCAAGCTATTTTCTGGCGCCGTTGCCGGGGAGGAAAGGTAAAAGGTACTCACACTCTGGATCTCGGCTACTAAGCTATTTTCCGGCGCCGTTGTAAGTGCTCGAAGCTATTTCCTTTAGATCCTGCAATTGCATCTTTTTGTTTCTTGTTTACACTAGTTAGGCATAATGGAAAACAACAAAAATATGAGAGATCTTTATGAACTTTATCTTGAATTAGGACATGATGTGTTTGAAGAGAGAATTAAAAAACCCATGGAACTTTATATGCATGCTAATGGGAATGTTATTAATATGAATGCTTTGAACACTATTGTTGCTAATGCTATGGAAAATTCTAAGCTTGGGGAAGCTGGTTTTGATGAGCATGATCTTTTTAGTCCCCCAAGCATTGAGGAGAAAATTTACTTTGATGATACTTTGCCTCCTATTTATGATGATTATAATGATAGTAATCTTTTGGTACCACCTGTTATGGAGGATGAATTTGATTATGAATACAATATGCCTCCTACATTTGATGATGAGAATAATAATGATAGCTACTTTGTTGAATTTGCTCCCACTACAACTAATAAAATTGACTATGCTTATGTGGAGAGTAATAATTTTATGCATGAGACTCATGATAAGAATGCTTTATGTGATAGTTATATTGTTGAGTTTGCTCATGTTGCTACTGAAACTTATTATGAGAGAGGAAAATATGGTTGTAGAAATTTTCATGTTACTAAAACACCTCTCTATGTGCTTAAATTTTTGAAGCTATACTTGTTTTATCTTTCTATGCTTGTTGCATTATGCTTCTTGAACTTGTTTATTTACAAGATTCCTATGCATAGGAAGTATGTTAGACTTAAATGTGTTTTGAATTTTCCTTTTGATGCTCTCTTTTGCTTCAAATATTATTTCTTGCGAGTGCATCATTAAAACTGCTGAGCCCATCTTAATGGCTATAAAGAAAGAACTTCTTGGGAGATAACCCATGTGTTATTTTGCTACAGTACTTTGTTTTTATTTTGTGTCTTGGAAGTTGTTTACTACTGTAGCAACCTCTCCTTATCTTAGTTTTGTGTTTTGTTGTGCCAAGTAAAGCCTCTAATCGAAGGTTGATACTAGATTTGGATTTCTGCGCAGAAACAGATTTCTATCTGTCACGAATCTGGGCTGTTTTCTCTGTAGAAAAATCAGAAAAATATGCCAATTTACGTGCGTGTTCCTCAGATATGTACGCAACTTTCATTAGTTTTGAGTTTTCTGATCTGAGCAACGTAAGTATTTATTAAAAATTCATCTTTACGGACTGTTCTGTTTTGACAGATACTGCCTTCTATTTCGCATTGCTTCTTTCGCTGTGTTGGGTGGATTTCTTTGTTTCATTACCTTCCAGTAGCTTTGAGCAATGTCCAGAAGTGTTAAGAATGATTGTTTCACCTCTGAACATGTGAGTTTTTGATTATGTACTAACCCCTCTAATGAAGTTTATGAGAAGTTTGGTGTGAAGGAAGTTTTCAAGGGTCAAGAGAGGAGGATGATATACTATGATCAAGAAGAGTGAAAGCTCTAAGCTTGGGGATGCCCCGGTGGTTCACCCCTGCATACTCTAAGAAGACTCAAGCGTCTAAGCTTGGGGATGCCCAAGGCATCCCCTTCTTCATCGACAAATTATCAGGTTCCTCCCCTGAAACTATATTTTTATTCCATCACATCTTATGTGCTTTGCTTGGAGCGTCGGTTTGTTTTTGTTTTTTGTTTTGTTTGAATAAAATGGATCCTAGCATTCACTTTGTGGGAGAGAGACACGCTCCGCTGTAGCATATGGACAAGTATGTCCTTAGGCTCTACTCATAGTATTCATGGCGAAGTTTCTTCTTCGTTAAATTGTTATATGGTTGGAATTGGAAAATGATACATGTAGTAATTTGCTATAATGTCTTGGATAATGTGATACTTGGCAATTGTTGTGCTCATGTTTAAGCTCTTGCATCATATACTTTGCACCCATTAATGAAGAAATACATAGAGCATGCTAAAATTTGGTTTGCATATTTGGTTTCTCTAAAGTCTAGATAATTTCTAGTATTGAGTTTTGAACAACAAGGAAGACGGTGTAGAGTCTTATAATGTTTACAATATGTCTTTTATGTGAGTTTTGCTGCACCGGTTCATCATTGTGTTTGTTTCAAATAACCTTGCTAGCCTAAACCTTGTATCGAGAGGGAATACTTCTCATGCATCCAAATCCTTGAGCCAACCACTATGCCATTTGTGTCCACCATACCTACCTACTACATGGTATTTCTCCGCCATTCCAAAGTAAATTGCTTGAGTGCTACCTTTAAACAATTCAAAATTTATTACCTCTGATTTGTGTCAATGTTTTATAGCTCATGAGGAAGTATGTGGTGTTTATCTTTCAATCTTGTTGGGCAACTTTCACCAATGGACTAGTGGCTTCATCCGCTTATCCAATAATTTTGCAAAAAGAGCTGGCAATGGGATTCCCAGTCCCAAATTAATTAATAAAAATAGACACTCCTCCATGGTATGTGATTGTTGGACGGCACCCCGAAGGATTCGGTTAGCCATGGCTTGTGTAAGCAAAGGTTGGGAGGAGTGTCATCATAATAAAACTAAAATAAAAAGGCACTCCTTCATGGTATGAGATTGTTGGCAGGCACCCGAGGATTCGGTTAGCCATGGTTTGTGAAAGAAAGGTTGGAAGGAGTGCCATCCAAAAATAAAATAAAATGGGAGCCGCTCTTTGAAGGTTTGCCTCGGCAAGGGGGTTAGAGTACCCGCTACCATTCGTTGACAACAACATACACCTCTCAAAACTTTATTTTTATGCTCTCTTTATGTTTTCAAAATAGAAGCTCTAGCACAAATATAGCAATCGATGCTTTCCTCTTTGAAGGACCATTCTTTTACTTTTATTGTTGAGTCAGTTCACCTATTTCTCTCCACCTCAAGAAGCAAACACTTGTGTGAACTGTGCATTGATTCCTACATACTTGCATATTGCACTTATTATATTACTCTATGTTGACAATATCCATGAGATATACATGTTACAAGTTGAAAGCAACCGCTGAAACTTAATCTTCCTTTGTGTTGCTTCAATGCCTTTACTTTGAATTATTGCTTTATGAGTTAACTCTTATGCAAGACTTATTGATGCTTGTCTTGAAGTACTATTCATGAAAAGTCTTTGCTATATGATTCACTTGTTTACTCATGTCATATACATTGTTTTGATCGCTACATTCACTACATATGCTTTACAAATAGTATGATCAAGGTTATGATGGCATGTCACTCCGGAAATTATCTTTGTTATCGTTTTACTCGCTCGGGACGAGCGGAACTAAGCTTGGGGATGCTGATACGTCTCCGACGTATCGATAATTTCTTATGTTCCATGCCACATTATTGATGTTATCTACATGTTTTATGCACACTTTATGTCATATTCGTGCATTTTCCGGAACTAACCTATTAACAAGATGCCGAAGTGCCGAGTTCTGTTTTCTGCTGTTTTTGGTTTCAGAAATCCTAGTAAGGAAATATTCTCGGAATTGGACGAAATCAACGCCCAGGTTCCTATTTTGCCCGGAAGCATCCAGAACACACGAGAAGGACCAGGGGGGCACTTGGCCCCCAGACCATAGGCCGGCGCGGCCCAGGCCCTGGCCGCGCCGCCCTATAGTGTCGTCGCCCCTTCGACCTTCTAACGCCGCCTCTTCGCCTATTTAAGCCCCCTCGACCTAAAACCTCGATACGGAAAAGCCACGGTACGAGAAACCTTCCAGAGCCGCCGCCATCGCGAAGCCAAGATCTGGGGATAGGAGTCTCTGTTCCGGCACGCCGCCGGGACGGGGAAGTGCCCCCGGAAGGCTCCTCCATGGACACCACCGCCATCTTCATCAACGCTGCTGTCTCCCATGAGGAGGGAGTAGTTCTCCATCGAGGCTCGGGGCTGTACCGGTAGCTATGTGGGTAATCTCTCTCCTATGTACTTCAATACAATGATCTCATGAGCTGCTTTACATGATTGAGATTCATATGAGCTTTGTATCGCTACTAGTTGTGTGCTACTCATGTGATGTTATTAAAGTAATCTATTCCTCCTGCATGGTGTAAAGGTGACTAGTGTGTGCACCATGTGGTTCTTGTCGTAGGCTATGATCATGATCTCTTGTAGATTGTGGAGTTAATTATCATTATGATAGTATTGATGTGATCTATTCCTCCTTCATAGTGTAATGTGGGCAGTGTGTGCACTATGTTAGTTCTTGGTTTATTTTGCAATGATCTATTATGCTCTAAGGTTATTTAAATATGAACATTATTGTGGAGCTTGTTAACTCCGGCATTGAGGGTTCGTGTAATCCTACGCAATGTGTTCATCATCCAACAAAAGAGTGTATGTAGCACATATGAGAAAGAGTTATTTATTATGCGATCAATGTTGAGAGTGTCCACTAGTGAAAGTGTAATCCCTAGGCCTTGTTCCTAAATATCGCTATCGCTGCTTGTTTACCGTTTCTATCGTGTTACTACTGCTGCAATACTACCACCATCAACTACACGCCAGCAAGCTATTTTCTGGCACCGTTGCTACTGCTCCTATTTATTCATACCACCTGTATTTCACTATCTCTTCGCCGAACTAGTGCACCTATTAGGTGTGTTGGGGACACAAGAGACTTCTTGCTTTGTGGTTGCAGGGTTGCATGAGAGGGATATCTTTGACCTCTTCCTCCCTGAGTTCGATAAACCTTGGGTGATCCACTTAAGGGAAAACTTGCTGCTGTTCTACAAACCTCTGCTCTTGGAGGCCCAACACTGTCTACAGGAAAAGGAGGGGGCGTAGACATCACACCGCACAGGATGTTACCTCTTTGAACAATGACACAAATGATAGGGCTTCTAATCATCCTGTTCTATCACAGGCTCACGGTCATCAGCACCTAGCACATGATGAAGCTTTTGAGCAAATGATTGATGATATGGCCTTTAAGGTATGGAAGTGTGGCAGATGTTTAAGTATGACTCACCTGAGTAGGGACTGCACTAATGAGATCCGCTGTCGGGCTTGCTATAGTTATGGACATATTAAAAAGCATTGCTATAAATCCTTAAAGCAAGTTAAGGCCCAAAAAATGGATACCCAAGGCACCAGGCCCATTACCGAAAGGGGAAACGTCTGGGGTTACTTCTGCCGTTTCGGCTTCATCCGACAAGATTAATTCTTTTATTCCCCCGGTGGCTGTCGTCTTGCCGTCATCTAGTACTACTCCAAGCCTGCCGCCACCTAGTACTGCTCCAAACCTAGATTCGTCGTCCTCTATGGCCACGTTTGAGGTGGATCCTACGCCATGGCTGCCCTGGGGTCACCAAGTGATCGATGGTGGGCCGACAAGGTTGCCGCGAACCTTCTATTATGCAGCTCAAGATCCGCTACCGTACCATCATGACTTCTGCATTGATGTGGTTGAGCCAGTCCCGCCGCCGGCCGATGAAGTCTTCTGGAGGGAACAGGTGCTTAACTTCCTCGTTGGTCCTCTGAATCGCAATGTTCTAGATAATCAGCCGAGTCTTTTTGGAGCTGGTCTCTTCCAACTAAGTAGCCCCAATGCGGTCAATGCCCTTGTTCAGCATGGTCACTACCAACTTCTCAATCGTTTTGTTCGTTTCATTAGAGCTGATGATGCTCCGCGGAATCATAGGGCAGCTCTAGGCTTTCGTAAGGGTTGGCTCATGTTCCTAGGCACACCGCCTGATTATCGGAATGATTTTGATATTTCTTCGGCTGTGTCAACCTTTGGGAAATTCCACTACTGGAACCGTGATGATCCGATTAAGGAGAGAATTCTTGTCTATGCATCTTTCACTTCTCCAGCTTTGGTTCCTAGAGATGTTGTTTTTGGCAAGTTCTCAACAGTTGGGGGAGTTAAGGAGACGTGGACAGCGCCGGTGTTTATCTTATCTGCGGAGTTTGCTGAGCAACTGCCTGCTGATGAAGATCCGATGCCGCCTGATGGCAATCCGCATCCAATGCCAGGACATTTACAGCCGAATTTGAATGTTTTTGTGGTGCCACAGTATCCAGAGATAGGCTGGGATGTAGTTGAGGAGCAACCTGTTGAGCCAGTGGAGGATCATATGCAGAATAACATGAATGTGATGGATGATCTGGGCATGGAGAATCAACAATCCATGGTGCTTAATTTGTCTGATAACTCTACTGATTCAGTGAACATGGGTGGTGATGCACAGGGTCCTGGTGCTTTTGATATTATTCAGGTGGGTCGGGTGGAGATTGGCCCGATCTTACCACCTCCTTTGATGTGGGATAGGCTGATGCACAGTCTTCTTCCAGATTTATATGCTAAGTCAATACCCATCTCTATGAGATCGTCTCCTTTCAGCTTTCTGAAGCGCAAGTGGGAAGCTGCTTTTGAATTTAAAAGCTGCTATGTGCATGATAGTGCAAAGGATAAGAGAATCGTGGTGACTGTCAAACCGCGTATTGTTGATGAGAATTTCTGTTTCTCTGCTCAAGCAATATCCTCAAATGATATGGCAGGGACTACTGCTGTCGATGATCGTCAGAAAGCTATCTGTTGGGACATGGTTAAGGGTCTGGATACTCCTGTTACTGATTCAGTGAATGTGATCGATGAAGCTACACTGAATATGCATGTGCCTCCACCTAGTTCTTCTTGTTCGACCCCTGTCAACAAAACTGCTGTCCGCAGGAAGAAGCAGACTGTGTCACTGGATCCTTCGTTTCAACGTGTCACCCGAAGTGTGTCAGTCAATAAGGGCTTCCGGGCAGCTCCACTTAAGGATCTGCAACCACAACCTAAGAAACGTACGAGGAAGGTTGAGCCTTCTTCAGCTGTACGAGGTTTGATGAGGAGGACACCTGTGGCGTCAGACAAGACTGATAAGGAAGCAGGAAGCTCTAGGACTGAATCAGCAGCCATGGTGTCTATTCCTGTGATGCAGCGCATTGGTGATCTTTTGCAGATGGATCCTGAAGATCTGACGGTGGCAAAGCTTACAGCAGAGCCCAGTGTTGATGATGTCAAACAACCTGAAATTGATGATTAGTGATCTTACTTTATTTCAAGGGCACTGTGGTTCTAGTCATGCTGTCTCTTTACATGTCTCTGTTTATTTCTGTCGCACTTATCAGTTCAGTGTTAGTATGAACTCCAGAGTTGAGTGTGTAATATGGGTTGGCTACGCTAACTCATTGATATGGTTCTTGTTATGGTTTGGATAATGGATTGTCGCTTTTGGTCAGTTTTGGGGTGGAATATTAGGGGTATCAATGCAGAAGCTAAACAACTAAAGGTCAGAGAGAAAATGGAAGAAAGTAACTGTGCTGTTTTATGTTTGCAAGAGACAAAGAAAGAATCTTTTGATCGCAAGTTTATAAGGGGGTTTTTTCCACGCCGTTTTGATAATTTTGTTTGTTCTCCTTCTGTGGGGTCCTCTGGGGGAATGCTGGTAGTTTGGAGTTCAGCAATGTTTACAGGGACTTTGTTAGATCTACAGAAATTTGGCATAATTATAAAATTTACCTCGACTCATTCTAATCAGCAGTGGACTCTGGTCAATATATATGGTCCATGTCAGGGGGAGGAAAGAGATAACTTTGTGCAATGGCTTTATAATCTGAATGTACCGGATGATGAGGATTGGTTATTCATGGGCGATTTTAACTTTATTCGCTCGCAAGATAACAGAAATAGACCTGGTGGGGATCTCCATGATATTTTTCTTTTTAACGAGATTATTAGTCATCTAGGTTTAACGGAGCTCCCACTTAAAGGACGATCTTTCACGTGGTCAAACATGCAAAATGAGCCACTGTTGGAGCAGCTTGATTGGTTTTTTACGTCGGTTAATTGGACAGATTCCTATCCTAATACAATGGTACATCCTCTTGCAAAAACCACGTCGGATCACGTTCCATGTAATGTGTCTATTCAGACCACCATTCCGAAAGTGCATTTGTTTCGTTTTGAGAACTTTTGGCCAGAGCAGCCTGGGTTTATGGAGTGTGTCACCACTGCATGGCAACAAGAATATAGAGCACCAAATGCTGCAGCATTGCTTGTCAAGAAGCTAAAGGGGCTTAGATCAATGCTTAAGAAGTGGAGAGTTAGTTTGTCCAAGCTGAAAGACTTAATTGCTAGATGCAACATGGTAATATTGTTCTTTGATAATTTGGAGGAATATAGGAACCTTTTTTTGCCTGAGGCAAATTTCAGAAAGTTGGTAAAGCTACACCAAGAAAAGTTATTGCATGCGCAGTATAGATACTGGAGGAAAAGGTGTACCATTAGATGGATGAAACAAGGGGAGGAAAACACAAAATTCTTCCATGCTATGGCAACAGAGAGATACAGAAGAAATAGTATTGCCTCTTTGGTTTCTGATGAGGGAAGGCAGGTCAGTAATCATGATGAGATGGCTGGCATGGTATGGAGTTGCTACAAGGATCATATGGGGTCTTCTAAGGGAATTGATATGAAATTTGATTTGAATGTTCTCTTGAGTAAGGTTGATGGTTTAGAGAATTTGGCTGCTCCTTTTACTACTGAGGAAATGGATTTGGTGGTGAAAAGTATGCCTGTTGACAAGGCCCCAGGGCCTGATGGTTTCAATGGATCATTCATGAAGAAGTGTTGGCAGATTATTAAGCATGATTTTTATAATCTTGCTAGTGAATTCTCACAGGGCAGCATGAATCTGGAGCATATTAACACTTCCTATATTTCTTTGGTTCCTAAGAAGCAATCAGCTGAGAGTGTTGATGATTATAGACCCATCTCTTTGACAAATTGTTGTTTAAAGTTTCTCACTAAAATGGCAGCAGATAGATTTCAGAAGGTTATTATGCAGTGCATTCACAAAAATCAGTATGGTTTTATTAAAAGCAGAACAATTCATGATTGCCTAGCATGGACATTTGAATATATACATCAATGCAAAGCTTCTAAGAAACCAGTTGTCATTTTGAAGCTTGATTTTGAGAAGGCTTTCGATACTATTGAACATGAGGTTATTTATGAGATTTTAAGGAAGAAAGGTTTCACTAAGGAATGGATTGCTTGGGTCAAAATGATTTTGGAATCTGGCATTTCCTCAGTTCTAATCAATGGTGTCCCTGGTAAGCAGTTCAAATGCAAAAGGGGAGTTCGACAGGGGGATCCACTTTCTCCATTATTGTTTGTGCTTGGGGCAGATTTGCTGCAAACGGTGGTGAATGATCTATTGCAAAGAGGTCTTATATCGTTTCCTATTCAAACTGGTGATCCAGACTTCCCAATCATACAGTATGCAGATGATACTTTGTTGATTGTGCCTGCTGATGCTATTCAGCTATCTGTGCTCAAAGTGGCTCTACAAGATTTTAGCTCCTCCACAGGTTTGAAAGTAAATTTTCATAAGTCTTGCATGTTGCCTATAAATTTGTCAGAGGAGGAAGTGGCAGTTTTAGCAACTGATTTTGGATGTAAGCTTGGTGTCATGCCTTTTACTTATCTAGGGTTACCTTTGGGTACAACAAGGCCAAATATGCAAGATCTATTGCCTATGGTTGATAGGATGGAAAGGAGATTATCTGCTAGTTCTTCTTTGTTAGCCTATGGTGGTAGGCTACAGCTAATTCAGTCATGCCTCAGATCTATGCCGATATTCTTTCTTTGTTCATTAAGTATACCTGTTGGCATTATTAAGCAATTAAATAGAATCATTAGGCAGTGCCTGTGGAGAAAGAAAAGGGTAGAATGTAATACCAGCCAGTCATTGGCTTCATGGGAAATGATATGCAAACCAAAAAAAATGGAGGCTTAGGAATTTTGGATTTCAAGGTGCAGAATGAAGCTCTCCTTTTAAAACAGTTGCATAAGTTCTTTAATCGTGAGGATTTGCCCTGGGTGAAGCTGGTTTGGAATTATTTTCCAGAGGGGGTGCCACATGTTTCGAAGCTTTGTGGGTCTTTTTGGTGGCGAGATGTGATGAAGTTGTCTGAGCTTTACCGATCTATCACTTCGGTTAATATAAAGGATGGTGCCACAACTTTGTTTTGGGCAGATAAGTGGAATGGTGTTTGTCCCCAGGAGAGATTTCCCAGGCTTTACTCTTATACTGTGAACCAGACACTCTCTGTCAAGGAGGCTTTGCTTCTAACTGACATCACTGTTTTGTTTGAAAGGCCTCTGTCACAACAGGCAGCCACTGAGCTTGTGGATTTGCAGGAACTAATTCAAGGTGTGGTTTTGCAACCTGATGGAAAGGATGAGTGGAAAACCATATGGAAGGATGGAACTTATTCTGCCCAATGTTTCTATCAGCATAGTTTCAGAGGATTTACCTGTAGTAAGGTGTATGGTTGGATCTGGCGGAGAAACTGTTTGCTGAAAATAAAAGTGTTT
Source organism: Lolium rigidum (assembly GCF_022539505.1). Classification (NCBI taxonomy): domain Eukaryota; kingdom Viridiplantae; phylum Streptophyta; class Magnoliopsida; order Poales; family Poaceae; genus Lolium; species Lolium rigidum. The sequence goes on from NC_061514.1 coordinate 354,638,735, forward strand.
GCCTGGTTGCTTATTAGTGATAGGCTTAACACCAAAGACATGATTAAAAGAAGACATTGGAATGTCACAGATGAGTACCATTGTGTCCTTTGTCCAGCACATTTTTATGAGGACAGGATACATTTGTTCTTTGAATGTGTTTTTAGCATGAGGGTTTGGAACTACTTGCAGATTGATTGGTCGGTTGGGGATACAATTGAGGAAAAATTCATACATGCAAGGAAGGAGTTTGGGAAGCCATTTTTCACAGAGGTGGTTATCTTAGCAGCCTGGCACATTTGGAAACAAAGAAATGGTTTGATCTTTCAGCATACAAGACCTTCTTTCAGGGCATGGAGGAGAGATTTTATTCATGAAGTCTCTATGCATAAGCATAGGGTCAAACAGAAACATGTATCTCAGTGGCAGGCATGGATTGACTCTTTACCCTACTTTCTTAGCCTCTTTTTCTCTTTTTTGGTCTTTTTTGTTCTTTGGTAACATTGTAACTCTGTGTTATTTTTATTATAAATAAATAAATTGCTGTGAGGCTTTGCCTCACAGTTTCTCTCTCAAAAAAAGTCTAGATATTTTCTGGTGAGGTGTTTGAACAACAAGGAAGACAGTGTAGAGTCTTATAATGCTTGCAATATGTTTTTATGTAAGTTTTGCCGTACCAGTTCATACTTGTGTTTGCTTCAAACAACCTTGCTAGCCTAAGCCTTGTATTGAGAGGGAATACTTCTCGTGCATCCAAATCCTTGAGCCAAAAACTATGCCACTTGTGTCCACCATACCTACCTACTACATGGTATTTCTATACCATTCCAAAGTAAATTGCTAGAGTGCTACCTTTAAAATTTCATTCCTTGTCTTTGCAATATATAGCTCATGGGAAAATAGCTTAAAAACTATTGTGGTATTGAATATATCGCTTATGTATCTTATTTCTTATAAGTTGCTTGTTGAGCGGTAACCATGTTTCTGGGGACGTCATCAACTATTACACCTTTGCTGCATATCATGTGAGTTGCTATGCATGTTCGTCTTGTCTGAAGCAAGGGTGATTTATCATGATCAAATGGTTTGAGTATGCATATTGTTAGAGAAGAACATTGGGCCGCTAACTAAAGCCATGAACCATGGTGGAAGTTTTAGTTTGGACATCAATCCTCAATCTCTTACGAGAATATTATCTGTTGTTGAATGCTTATGCATTAAAGAGGAGTCGATTATCTGTTTTCTATGTTGTCCCGGTATGGATGTCTAAGTTGAGAATAATCAAAAGCGAGAAATCCAATGCGAACTTTCTCCTTAGACCTTTGTACAGGCGGCATAGAGGTACCCATTTGTGACACTTGTATGTTATGCAATGATAATCCATGTAAATCCAAGCTAATTAGGACAAGGTGAGAGCACTATTGGTAATCTATGCATGAGGCTTGCAACTTATAAGACGTCTTATGCATAACATATATGAATTATTACTACCGTTGACAAAATTGTTTCTATGTTTTCAAAATAAAAGCTCTAGCACAAATATAGCAATCCATGCTTCCCTCTGCGAAGGGCCTTTCTTTTACTTTATGTTGAGTCAGTTTACCTACTTCTTTCTATCTTAGAAGCAAACACTTGTGTCAACTGTGCATTGATTCCTACATACTTGCTTATTTGCATTCATCATATTACTTTGTGTTGACAATTATCCATGAGATAAACATGTTGAAGTTGAAAGCAACCGCTGAAACTTATATCTTCCTTTGTGTTGCTTCAAAACTTTCTACTAAGAATTTATTGCTTTATGAGTTAACTCCTATGCAAATCTTATTGATGCTTGTCTTGAAAGTACTATTCATAAAAAGTCTTTGCTACATGATTCAGTTGTTTAATCATTGTCTTTACCATTGCTTCGAATCACTTCATTCATCTCATATGCTTTACAATAGTATTGATCAAGATTATGATAGCATGTCACTTCGTAAATTATCCTTGTTATCGTTTACCTACTCGAGGGCGAGTAGGAACTAAGCTTGGGGATGCTTGATATGTCTCAAACGTATCTATAATTTCTTATGTTCGATGCTACTTTTATGATGATACTCACATGTTCTATACATACTTTACATCATTATTACGCATTTTCCGGCACTAACCTATTGACAAGATGCCGAAGAGCCAGTTGATGTTTTCTGCTGTTTTTGGTTTCAGAAATCCTACAAAGGAAATATTCTCGGAATCGGACGAAATCAACGCCCAGGGTCTTATTTTTCCACGAAGCTTCTAGAAGACCGAAGAGGATACGAAGTGGGGCGACGAGGCGCCCAGACCACAGGGCCGCGCGACCAAGGGTGGGCTCGCGCCGCCCTATGGTGTGTGGCCCTCGTGCCTCCACCGACCCTGCCCTTCCGCCTACTTATAGCCTCCGTCGCGAAAACCCTTTTACCGAGAGCCACGATACGAAAAACCTTCCAGAGACGCCGTCGCCGCCAATCCCATCTCGGGGGATTCAGGAGATCGCCTCCGGCACCCTGCCGGAGAGGGGAATCATCTCCCGGAGGACTCTACATCACCATGATCGCCTCCGGACTGATGTGTGAGTAGTTCACCCTTGGACTATGGGTCCATAGAAGTAGCTAGATGGTTGTCTTCTCCTCATTGTGCTATCATGTTTAGATCTTGTGAGCTGCCTATCATGATCAAGATCATCTATTTGTAATGCTACATGTTGTGTTTGTTGGGATCCGATGAATATGGAATACTATGTCAAGTTGATTATCAATCTATCATATATGTGTTGTTTATGATCTTGCATGCTCTCCGTTGCTAGTAGAGGCTCTGGCCAAGTTGATACTTGTAACTCCAAGAGGGAGTATTTATGCTCGATAGTGGGTTCATGCCTCCATTGAATGCAGGACGATGGACGTAAAGTTCTAAGGTTGTGGATGTGTTGTTGCCACTAGGGATAAAACATCGATGCTTTGTCTAAGGATATTTGTGTTGATTACATTACGCACCATACTTAATGCAATTGACTGTTGTTTGCAACTTAATACTGGAAGGGGTGCGGATGCTAACCCGAAGGTGGACTTTTTAAGCATAGATGCATGCTGGATAGCGGTCTATGTACTTTGTCGTAATGCCCAATTAAATCTCATAGTAGTCATCATGATATGTATGTGCATTGTTATGCCCTCTTTATTTGTCAATTGCCCAACTGTAGTTTGTTCATCCAACATGCTATTTCTTATTGGAGAGACACCACTAGTGAACTGTGGACCCCGGTCCATTCTTTTACATCTGAATATAATCTACTGCAATCATTGTTCTTTACTGTTCTTTGCAAACAAACATCATTTTCCACACCATACATTTAATCCTTTGTTTACAGCAAGCCGGTGAGATTGACAACCTCACTGTTAAGTTGGGGAAAAGTATTTGGATTGTGTTGTGCAGGTTCCACGCTGGCGCCGGAATCCCTGGTGTTGCGCCGCACTACACTCCGCCACCAACAACCTTCACGTGGTCCTTGACTCCTACTGGTTCGATAACCTTGGTTTCTTACTGAGAGAAAACTTGCTGTTGTACGCATCACACCTTCCTCTTGGGGTTCCCAACGGGCGTGTGCTTTACGCGTCATCAATGCCATTTTCTCAAAAGATAATTTGGCCCTCTTTGCGAGAGGAACATTATCATCATCAGAGCTGGTTATGAAAAATAAATGATTAGCATACAGAACAATGAAGGACAAGTCACAAAGGGATAAAGATGCTCACAGGTCCAGGTCATCTTCGGCAGCAAAGAAGCCTGACGACCCTTTTTTGGCAGGGGAAGGCGGAGAAGTTCCAACAGCATCATTATCTTGTCCGCTAGGACTTGATTCAGCCGTTGTAATAAAATCTTCGTCTATCTGCTTACGACGCCTGCTCCTGATGAAGGCATCATCCTCGGCAGTGTCGTCCTCTTGGACATCGCTGTCCTCAAGGGCCTGCTGGACGTCCTCGGTCTCCTCGGAATCATCATCGTCATCCTCTAGTTCCACACCGCTTTCCGGCGTAGGAGGATAGCATTGAGCAACGGTGGAGGCCTATCAAGAGAAGAAAGTTTGTAAAGCACAACGAAGAAAGAAGCAATAACAGCAAGCAAGAAGCAGCAAAAATTACCTCAATCGGGAGATGGTTTAGATCATAAGGGGGACGAGCCGATGTCAAGAAAATATTGTCCTTCATACTGAGTCACGTCAAGCGACGAACTTCATCTGGCAGAGCTGACCCTCGACTTGTCGTCCTTGCCAGTATAAATCCATAATTGGTGGGGTCGAGACATTAGCGGCTGCACTCGACGTTGTAAGAACACTGAGACTACCTCAGTGCCGCACATCGTCAAGCCTCCCGTATTCTTCAGGACGATGACCTGGTCGAACAGTCTGTCGGCTATCACCCTCTCTTTGGGAGAAAGGGTGTTTCGCCAGGACTTCTTCGGATGAGCTACCAAGACATCTTCAAAAGGAGGGAGATTCGAGCGCCCCCCAGGCACCGAGGGGTCTCACAGATAAAACCATTTGTTGCGCCAGCCCTGGACGGATTCCTTCATCGGGTAGTCGAAGTAATCGACCTCCTTCCTGACAACAAAGCCAACGCCACCGACGACGGGGGGGGGGGGCATTGCTGTCGTTATGACGCTTCACATAGAAGATCTTCCTCCAAAGATCCCAGTGGGGGTCAATGCCGAGGAAGGCCTCACAGACATTAATGAAGATGGAAAGGTGGAGAATGGAGTTTGGGGTCAGCTGCCAGAGCTGAATCCCGTAGAAGAAAAGAAGGGAGCGAAGAAATTCGTGGGCAGGAAGAGAGAGACCACGGAGCAAGAAAGCAGCGAACATAATAGTGAAGCCCTTCGGAGGCCTTGGGCGAGAAACGGCACCTGGAAGACGAATGTCATCATCAGATGAGGAGATGAGGCCGAGGGCTCGCAGCCTGTTCACATCGCGATTGGAAATGGCGGAGGCGCTCCAGTCGCGGCTAACTTTGGCCGCGTCCGAGGCGCTGGTGCTCTTCTTCTTGCCCATGGCGCGTGGAGCTCTTGAAGGAAGAACAGAGGAGACAAGAAAGGCTGGGCGAGAAGATGAGCAGTGAGAGGCGTGAAAAGTAAAAGCAAGGAGGCCCTCTATTTATGCCGTAAAAATTTATGCAAGATCGTGGCCATAACTCCACAAGCATCGTGGGAGGTGGATCAGATCTGGTTGTACACGTGGCGTCTAAGAGAAGAACGGAACCGGCGGCCCATTATTCCCATGATGTGCGAAAATCGAGGAGACGCCTCGGTCGGTGCGCGTGCACTGGTCACTTCCTAAAAACTGCCCGCGCAGAACTAGGGTGGGCCCGTCAGGTCAAGTATTGTCAGTCAAATCACAGCAGCAATACGTCAACAGTGACGTCGTAAAGATTGTCGTGAGCATTCGAAGAAAAATGAAGAAACATCGGATGGTCCTGTGTTCGGACTCGGGGGCTACTGGAAGACATCGGGAGCGCTGGAAGCGCACCCGATAAAATGAGGACTCGAAGATATTCCTGTGAAGAAACGACTGAAGAAAAAGATGATTGCTCAGCTCGAGTCTGCACCCGGTTGCAAGCGCCCGTGCCCAGACTCGGGGGCTACTCCCATTGGGAGCGCTGGACGCGCACCCGACAGAACTTTTTTGCACTCCAGGATCATGCCCGGGGACTTGATTCTGTGTAGGGTTGATACGTCTCCAACGTATCGATAATTTCTTATGTTCCATGCTACTTTATTGATGATACACACATGTTTTATACATACTTTATGTCATATTTATGCATTTTCCGGCACTAACCTATTAACAAGATGGCGAAGAGCCAGTTGTTGTTTTCTGCTGTTTTTGGTTTCAGAAATCCTAGTAAGGAAATATTCTCGGAACTGGACGAAATCAACGCCCAGGGTCTTATTTTTCCACGAAGTTTCCAGAAGTCCGAAAGGGAAATGAAGTGGGGCGACGAGGCGGCTGGCCGCGCGGCCCGCTTGTGTGGGCCCCTCGTGACGCCCCCTGACCTACCCAAAACCTTCCAGAGATGCCGCCACCAATCCCATCTCGAGGGATTCAGGAGATCGCCTCCGGCACCTGTCGGAGAGGGGAATCATCTCCCGGTGGACTCTTCACCGCCATGGTCGCCTCCGGAGTGATGTGCGAGTAGTTCACCCCTGGACTATAGGTCCATAGCAGTAGCTAGATGGTTGTCTTCTCCTCATGTGCTATCATTGTTCGATCTTGTGAGCTGCCCAACATGATCAAGATCATCTATTTGTAATGCTACATGTTGCGTTTGTTGGGATCCGATGAATATGGAATACTATGTTATGTTGATTATCAATCTATCATCTATGTGTTGTTTATGATCTTGCATGCTCTCCGTTGCTAGTAGAGGCTCCGGCCAAGTCGTTACTTGTAACTCCAAGAGGGAGTATTTATGCTCGATAGTGGGTTCATGCCTCCATTAAATGCGGGACGAGTGACGAAAAGTTCTAAGGTTGTGGATGTGTCGTTGCCACTAGGGATAAAACATTAATGCTTTGTCTAAGGATATTTGTGTTGATTATATTACGCACCATACTTAATGCAATTGTCTGTTGTTTGCAACTTAATACTGGAAGGGGTGCGGACGCTAACCCGAAGGTGGACTTTTTATGCATAGATGCATGCTGGATAGCGGTCTATGTACTTTGTCGTAATGCCCAATTAAATCTCACACTACTCATCATAATATGTATGTGCATTGTCATGCCATCTTTATTTGTCAATTGCCCAACTGTAATTTGTTCACCCAACAAGCTATTTCTTATTGGAGAGACACCACTAGTGAACTGTGGACCCCGGTCCATTCTTTTACATCGAAGACAATCTACTGCAATACTTGTTCTTACTGTTCTCTGCAAACATCATCATCCACACTATACATCTAATCCTTTGTTACAGCAAGCCGGTGAGATTGACAACCTCACTCTGTCACATTGGGGCAAAGTATTTTGGTTGTGTTGTGCGGGTTCCACGTTGGCGCCGGAATCCCCGGTGTTGCGCCGCACTACACTCCGCCACCATCAACCTTCAACGTGCTTCTTGGCTCCTACTGGTTCGATAAACCTTGGTTTCTTACTGAGGGAAACTTGCCGCTGTACGCATCACACCTTCCTCTTGGGGTTCCCAACGGACGCGTGCTGTACGCGTATCAAGGGTAACGTTGTTTTGCCATCGGCAGTTAACCAGCAAAAGTTGGGCACGTTACTCATTATCCCTTACGCGCGGAAAATATATCGGATGACCTATGAAGACTTGCAGAAAAACTTCGGCAGAGCAAAACGTTCGAGTGGTACAACTTGAGTCTACGCACGGATCGCAAGCATCCGTACCTAGACTCGGGGGCTACTCCCATCGGGAGCGCTGACGCGCACCCGACAGAAGAAGATGATGCTGATTCAAGATGAACAAGAACAATCAAGGAGAAGAACATTAAGAGAAGGCATGCTTTAGTCTCTACCCGAACTATTTTCGGCTAGACACTCGGGGGCTACTGACATGGGCATTATCCTTCGGATAACCGACATTGCCATATCCTGTACAATCTAGTTGGAGGCCCATGAAGGCACTTGAAGGCAAGGCGGACCACTTGGATGGCGCACCAGAAGGTTCCTTGGCGGGCAAGACAAGGAAGGAGCCGAACAAGGAAAGTTTAGATTTAGAACTACTGTAAATCTAGTCGTACTCGGTTAGACCTCTTGAGACCTGGACTCCTATATAAAGGCCAGGAGAGGGGCTGCCGAGGGACACGATCAACCATAGCAATCTTAGCCACCAAAAGTCTAGAGCTAGGTCGCCGCAGCACTTAGCCTCTCGACGAGATCTCAGCCGAACCCTTCGGCACCCCATTGTAACCCAATATCTTCATAATCAAGATCAGACAGGCAGGACGTAAAGGTTTTACCTCATCGAGGGCCCCGAACCTGGGTAAATCGCTCTCCCCGCTTGTCTGTGAACCGATGTCTCGTGTCAGCCTACAAGATTCCATCAACCCTAAGCCCCAATCGAAGGGCATTGCCGAGGAGTACCCTCGACACTAGGAGGCGGAAGCGGCGGCGGCGGCGAAAGAGGAGGATGAGGACGACGAGGACCTCGAGTGGTCCGACGACAGGTCAGACCCGGAGGAGCAGGAGTCACAACAGGGGCGCGATCATCGAGTTCTTCGAGTCGCATAAGAAGTTGCAGGACGACGCCCGTGCCTGCTAGGAGGACAACGCTGAGCGGTGGCGCCACGCCGACGACCTCTCCATCCGGCAGGCACCGGTTGAGGAGGCGGGTCGCGTCTTCTTCGCGGACGAGCGGTGGCAGCTCCTCGAGAACGCGGCGGAACGGTGTGTTCTCGTCACACTACGGAGGGAGAGGCAGCGCGGCGAACGAGCAGCGACGGAGGGGAGGCGACGACGGGGCGGGACCGTCGAACGCACCGCCGAGCAGCCAATAGGCTAGGGTTTAGATGATCCTAGATGTTTTAATTCAAACTTGTAAAATATAATTAAATTTAAATGAGATCCGGTTTTATATCATGTTTCTGAGTTTTTATTCATAAAAATCTATGGGGCAACTGGTTTGGGAGGCGCTGGTGTGGTAGGCCGTTCCCCAAAGAGAGGATGATGTGCCGGACTGTAGGCGCTTCCGGTAGGGCTATGTCGGCGCACCTGCCGGCGCATGTTTGGAAGACTCTAGTGGAGATGCTCTAAAAGTACTTTAAAATATCGTAATTTTATGTTATATTAAATATAAAATATACCACTCCGTTCCAGTCTATATTATTATTTTTTCTGAAAAGTGAAACCAAATTAAAGTTGAACCACCGAGGAGAGTGACTCAGGTCTACCAGTGTCAATCCCGGCCGCCACACCATTCTTCCCCTTGCTCACACGACGGGACTGCCGCCACCATCGCCCTTCTCTTTTCTTCACCAAGCTCCATCGCCCCGAGCATCTCCAATGCCGTTTCTCTCTCCTCCACCAAGTCCGCTCCAGACTGGGCATCCCCACCGCCTCACGGCGCCCACTCCACGCTGCCATCTCCGCGCCGAGATTGGACGCCGCCTCCGGGAAAATCAAGTCCGGCGGCGTCCATGTCGACGCCACGACGGCGATTGCCGGGGTGGCCTCCCATCCTCTCTTTCTCCGCCTCTCACTGCACCGGAGGAAGCCATGGGCCCAGATCCAGGCCCAACACGATATTGGTCCAGGCCAAACCCGATATGGCCCAGGCCCAAGTCAGATTACCGGCCTGCCCACTTCAACCCCACCATCCTTTCGTTCGAAGAGGCAAGGTTGCGCGGGCGCTATATAGCACCGCCTCTTCTTCTCCGTATCCGTCGTCTTCTCCGGTGTGCTGAAAGAAACCTTCCGGCGTCCTAAAACCAGGTTTGTACAACGAGCTCTTCAATCTTTGGTTGGTTTGGCGCATGAGTTCTTGCGGGGTTGATTTGCATTAGCGTAGCTTGTGCAACAGCAGCGAATTTGGTTCAGTACTAGACGCTCTTCTTGGCTGGGAATAGAAATGGTTCTTGATCCTCCACCTCTTTTTCCTCCCTGTGCTGCTCTGCGTCCCGAATTAACAAGAGTTCTTGCGGGATTGATTTGTGGAGTAGAAAAGAGCTCTTCCCATCTTTTCTTGGTTTGATGCGTGAGGTCCTGCTGTGTTAATTCGTGGCGTATCTTGTACAACAGTACCGAATTTGGTTGAATACTAGCTAGACGCTGATTTGGCTAGAGTAGTTCTTGATCCTCATCTTCCTCCCTGTGCTGCTCTGCGTCCCGAATCAACAAGAGTTCTTGCGGGATTGATTTGTGGAGTAGAAAAGAGCTCTTCCCATCTTTTCTTGGTTTGATGCATGAGGTCCTGCTGGGTTAATTCGTGGCGTATCTTGTACAACAGTACCGAATTTGGTTGAATACTAGCTAGACGCTGTTTTGGCTAGAGTAGTTCTTGGTCCTTCTCTTCCTCCCTGTGCTGCTCGATCTGCTCCCCGAAGTTGATTTGTGGAATAGAAACGAGCTCTTTCAATCTTTTCTTGGTTTGATGCATGAGTTCTTGCGGGGTTAATTCGTGGAGTATCTTGTAGGACATTTGCGAATTCGGTTGATTGCTAGTCGCTGTTTTTGGCTAGAATAATGGTTCTTGATCCTCCTCTTCCTTCCTGTGCTTCTCTGCTTCCCCAGGTAGAAGACTTCTTGCGGGGTTGATTTTTGGAGTACCTAATACAACTATGCCAAGAATTGTGGAACTAGTTTCGAATCTAGAATGGTTCTTTGTCACGGATTGTTACTTTCGTCTTTCTCTTCCTGCCTGCCTGTGCTTGTTTGCTTTCCAGAGGAAGATTTGTTCTGTACATTACGATTTAGGGGCACTAAAGCATGATTCCTAGTTTCTTGGCTTGATGAGTTCCTGTTGATTAGCTGCTATATCGATTCTGATTTTGGTGAAATCATGGAGGTTGTTGGCTAAAACGGTTCTTGATCGTGGATATGCTATACAATAGGAGTAGTAGGTTCTAGTGGGTTTTGGTTGGATTTTCGGTGTTCAATTTTTGTAAGTGCAAACTGGGAAATGTATACCATTGTTTCTTACTGGGCTACTCTTGTGCATATTATCAGTTTCTTGTTTTTGAACTTTCCACGATGTTCTCTGTGGTACAGGAAACAGGAAATGGATCGTGAAGAATGTCGGCAGGCGCTACTGACTCGAGTTCTGGGACTTCAGATGCTTAACCGATGGGGTGCAGAAGAAATTGTTCACCGCATCTTCAACGTACTTACACTTGAAAATATCAGGCTGTATGTGAATGCACCGGCTGCAGACATACGCACCCTGATTGTCAGGATGGAGTCTGAGTTGCTGCCCAGGGCTCCATCACCAGGGTCTGAGTTCCCGCCCCCCTCTTGGGCCCCTCAGGGTCAGGCTCTTCCTGCTGATCAAATCGGAACTTCGCAGCTCCCTGGTTCATCAAGCGTCTCAGATGATGGAATGCGTGATTTCCTGGACCCCTCTTGGAACTCCCAGGGTCAGTCAAGCAGCACTTCTGTGGCGGTCCAGTCTGCCCACACTGGTCAAACTGAAACTTCACAGCTCCCTGGCTTCTCAAGTGTCCCAGACGATGGAGTGCGTGATTCTCTGGACCCCTCTTGTTACTCTCAGGCTCAGTCAAGCGGCACTTCTGTGGGGACCCAGTCTGCCCAGGCTGGTCAGCATTCACAATTGTCAAGTGTCCCAGGGTGCTCAAATGTCACTGGATGTCCTCCCAGTAGCTCAAGGCAGTGGCCTGACACCTGCCGCGTCTACATCTCTACACGTGGACTTTGCCCGATGGGTTTAAGTTGTGGTTTCTCTCATGGATTTGGGTCATCAGGAAAATTTGAGATGGAAATCAGGGGAATTCTGCTGCAGATGGGAAGACCAGTTTTCATAGGGGAGGTGCCAAGGTTGTACTTCCTTCTGTACCAAAAGGATCTGCCAGTGGGATCTGTTTTGGATCCTTGGGCCCTACCAATGTTGCTTCGGGCTCTGCATACAGTTTGTTGGATTCCTGACAGGTCTTTTTTATGATCTCATCTCTAATCTGTTTACTTTAGATATATGCTTTTCACTTTGAATTATATTTCTATCATAAATTAGCAATGGCACATCTCTTTTCTTTTTTCTAAACGTTCTGATTATGACAATTCATGCTTCAACGCAGGCCTCGAAATTTTCTAGTCCTGGTGGAACATTCGCAGGCATACCTGAATTACCCTAATCATCTACGTAACTGGGGAGTGTTGGGCCCTAACTTGATTTATATCAGATTCTCTGCTGAAAGCAGATCCATTTGCACAGGATTAAATGTTTCTGAATATTTCAGGTATCGTCTTGTAACTTCAGTGTTGGAAGGCCTTTAAAAGAAGCTCCCAAGTGCTATACCATTATGTTAATATTGTCATGATATTTCTTCCAGCAATTACGGGCCTGTCATGTCTGTGAGCATTCCTCGTGAACGCTCATTTGGTTTTGTGAGATTCCAGTATCCCGAGACAGTAACGCTACTATTATCAGACTGGAACCCTCAGATCCCTCACTTCATCTTGGGAGAACCAGTTCGTGTCTACCGTTATATCCCCAAGCCAGAAGCCAAACTAAAGTAAGGATTGTGTCCTGGTTGTTTTCTTTTGCTTGCTTCAGTGTTGTCCTACTGTATAGTGTGAACTTACATCTGTAATTTCTGTTCGAACAATATCTCATGTATTGTTTCTCATATCCATGTTCAGAATTTTTAGCTATGGTGGAAATGCTGCATGACATGTTTCTAAGTGCTTATGGCTTTCTTTTTAAAACATTTTGAGACTAGTTATTGGATGATTGTTCTTTTGGTGCTTAATTTGGGAGTTGTGAGTAGTTGGAACTATGGTGAAGACCAAGGCTCCCTTTTGTATCATTAGGTGGAGTTGTGAGCTAATCTCCTTTCCAATATCATTATCCATTTAGGGTGCCAGTCCCAGAGCTTGATTTGCACGCTTTGTACTTTTTATATGCTACTTATTTGAATCATATTTGAATAATTTTTGATAGCGCTACACATTAGGCTACTTATTTGAATCTTTATTTGCGCATCTAGGTGCCAACCATATCATCTTTATGTAAACGCCATTGGCGCCTTTTTTCTATCCATGGTTTCTTTTGCAATTTTGGGTGCTAATCCATTCCCTGACTTTTAACTAATTCTATCCATGGCATTAGTTTGTTTTGTTACACTGATTATGCAAGGTTGTACGTTACTCAATATATATTTTTTAACATCACTAGTTTAGGAATAAAGGACATCAATGCTCAAGTCTGGAAGTGTTGCAAATGCAGGAACTCTGCAGGGAACCATGGGCTAGAAAATGGGCGTGCACCAGAAATGGCTCTACCACTAGCTCATAACCAACCTTCTCACTCTCAGATGGAAATCGGTCCTCTAGAAGGTATCCATATGAAATTCCCTATTCTATGGTTGTCCTTGTATTATGTTGCGCATTCGCAGTCCCTTTATTACTAAGCTTGTTTTGTAATTCTTCTAGGTGGAGATGCGACAGGATCATCTTACGGAGATTCAGCAGATCACAGCCAACCTTCTCACTCTCAAGTGGAAATAAATCCTCCAGAAGGTATATATGAAATTTCCCTGGTCTATGGTTGTCCTTGTAGTATGTTGCTTGCACCTTTGCAGTCCTTTTATTGCTAAACATGTTTTGCAATTCTTATAGCTGGACAAGTGCCGAATGGCTTGGAGATAAATCCTGTAGAAGGTATCCATACGAAATTTCCCTAGACTATGGCTGTCCTTGTATTATGTTGCCACCTTCACAGTCCTTTTAGTACTAAGATTGTTTTGTAATTCTTCTAGGTGGACAAGTGGCAGGTGGCTTGGGCGAAGAGGCAGCAGATGAACAGATGTGAGTTTCCCTATTTATGTCAGCATATTCAGCTACCATCTATCAACTTTTAGGATGCTTTATCAAGCTGTTGTTATGCAACCTAAAATGATTGAAGTCAATGCAGCAAGACTGATCTTATAATTGTTGCGACAAAACAAATTATACTGAAACCAAAGCACTTCACATGTCTATCTCCTGTTAGTTAATCTGGTGGCAAAGTTCTGAACCATGTGAGCTTTTTTGCAGTGCTGATGAGATGGTCCCAGCTCTTCCAGGTTTTCCAGATGTCGGTTGTTTCTACAAGCAGACCTGACCAGCCAGCAGAGCAAGTGCAGTCATTAGAAATCCATTCTCCTTCAGATGCTGTTGATTAGATAGATATACTCTACACGACATATTGTAGATTAGATGTGGTATACTTCAGGCGCATGAAAGCTTCAGTAGGTTACGCTGAAGCCATATTATAGTGGATCGCAAGCACTTTTGTGGTTTCCTGTAGATCATATAAACCAACTCCAGATACAGTAACGTCAACATTGGCAATTTTGTACATCCGAAGGAAGCATTTTCCTTGACTGTCTGATTTTGGGGCCATTCCCCTGCTGATACATCTAAGCATCCTTGTAATTCTACTCTACAGAAGAGTATTTTTGGTAGTTAACAGCAAAGCAGAAAAGGTTTGGTGCATGAATATGACACCGAGAGTATAGTCGTATAGGCATACAGATCATACATGCATGTTTCATTTGGGGAAAATAAGGAAGTATCCGAGCTTTGGTTAACTTGAGTACATAATTGGTGTTCTCTTTTTCTTTGAGAGAGAGGGAGTACATTATTATTCTGGTAATGGGAAGAAGTGTGGTAGAACATGGCTGGAGGCATATATGCCTGGAGAAATGCCGAATTTTTTTTTACAGTGTGGAGTCGGGCGGTGCTAGTCTGCTAGGGGGTAGAGTGCCAAGGCCCAAGGAAGCTTCCAGCGGCAGCACGTGACCAAGCGGCCTTTTCCGCTCCCAATCTGTGCCTGTCAACTGCAATGGATGGCTGGAGGAAAGAGCGCACTCAGGTTTGTTCACCTTGATTTTAGATAGACGAAACGCACTTATATTTTTAATAATCTTCTTTTAAAAGGGTTGTGGTGACATTGTCAGACTGCACAAAATTTAGCCAAATATTTATTTGTTTAAGACACTGTCAACATACCCAAAAAAAAATTTCATTCAACACACGAATTGATACATGGTTGGAACAAAATCTGCAGATTTAAAGATCTTCATATAGTCACACCCAGACTTTTTCAGAAAATTTTGGAATATACAAACTCACACAGAAGCACATCAGGCCCTTTGAACAAGACAAATGGTTCCTTCCTCAAGTACTGCAAGTCTGCAACCGTTGATTCCTTAGACGCATGTAAACTCTTGTTCCATTATAACAGATAACAGGCACGGCAGCTTTGGTTCTGCTTTGACAATGATGAACGGTCAGTGCCCTTTGTTCACATGCATTTTATCGCCGTCAAGTGGTACTCCAGCATCCTAGTCTGAGTTTAAGAGCCGATTTCCAGAGTTACATCACAAGTTCCACTATAGTACTCCGGATAAGCTGGTAGAGAAGACGAATACGCACATATATACTTACAGTAATTAAGATAATTTGTAGCGCTTCCCATCAATAACAGTGAAATAGAGGGCGTAGAAACAGCACCAGTACCATAATTTCTATCATTACAACCCTGATGAAGAAAACGTGACTACAGTCTACAGCCATATGTCCGACACAGAAAGCTTCACACTATAGCACTGGGATGGTCAAGCTGCAGTTTTGCTAGACATGATATGTTGCTCAAAACTTGCGGTTAAAATTAGGTAGAATCAAGGTACCAACTCCTTTAAGCAGTAAGCAAAATGTTCGATCCACCATTGCAGATGGTTGCTGTTCTGTCAGAAGGACCATCCATTTGTAGTTCATCAGGAGCTATCAGAAAGGCTTTCCACCGTGTTTAACATAGAGTCGGCAAAAAGATACGTCTATCTTGTCATTGTTGATGTATCTGTATTGTGAACCCACTGATCATTGGGTAACCAGGCCAGCAACCTAGGCCATTTCCTGGAAACAAGTAAATCAATCATCAGAACTCTGAAAAAATAACAACCGAAAGAAATAAAATGTAAAAAAGAAGTGATGTGTAAGATGATCGTCTTACAGCGAGGAGCATGTGATCAAAGTCAACAAAAGTAACCCATCCACTGAAGATTATTATCTACAGTCTTGATGTTAATATTTTCCTTCATACTTAGCAAAAACCTGTCAACAGACGCTCTGTCTAGATGTATGTTAACTTCTCTAAGTTAGTCAAGGTTCATTGCTGGCAAAAATGCTTATCCACAGGCGCGAAGGAGCTTAAGAAGCTTTGTTATAGCTAACAGATTTCAGAAGCAACCCAGATGCTGAAGGTCAAGTTCCTCAGCTATCTACCGCCGTGATGCTAATGGTTTCCTTTCAGTCTTCTCTGCAAAATCTGTCAACAGCAAGCTCTTTCTAAATGTATGGTACTTCTCTAAGCTAGTCCCAGCCCACCGCTGGCAAAAACGCTCATCCGTAAGCACAAAGGAGCTGAGCGGAAATGGACCCTTTGGAGCTTTCTTCAACGAAACAAGGAAACGGTGACGGGGACGAATTCTTTGCTCAAGAGACAAGCTCAAGTACATGGGGTACTTGGTTAAGGACTGAGCCTCATTCTTAAGGTCATTGACCAAATAAAGATACTTCGGTTTGAGATTTTTCTCCAACGACAAAGATAACACCTGAAAAACATGGCAGGATGAGAGACTCTGAAGCGCAACAACAAAAATATAAGGATGAGGAATGATTACATGGATATGGTAATACCTGAGTAAGGCTTGTCAATATTTTGAGAATATCAGAGTTTTTCATGCCAATGCTTCTAAGGAATTTGATTCGAGGCAAGATGCCATCCTCAATGCTGTAGTGAAGCAGTTGTGGGTGCTTTGTGACCATTTTGACAATGCTATCTTTGGGTGCCCCTAGTTCATTTGTGAAAAAGAGAAATCGAGATTTCCATGCATTATCAATTCGCTGCACCAATATTTGGGGGCTTAGCTGCACGACTTTCCCCACGTCGCTCTCCTCAATACCCACTTCCTCAATCAAATACCTTACAGTTGGCTTCAGGGACTGTTCAATACTGTAGGATAAAAACGAAGGGGCTGAAGAAATAATTTGCCCCATCCGTGCATCTGGAACACCAATGCCAGCCAGAAAAGCAACATGAGATTTCAGATTGCTGAGAGTGTATTCCAAAATTTGCGGCTGTCTGACCAGCATCCTCTTGAGATCCTTGCTTTTAACACCGGCACTTAGAAGGAACTCCAGTCTTTCTTCTGCAGAAGCCCGGTTGATTTGAAAGCAAGCCATGTGTCTCTCATAGATGTAAGTAAAATGGGATTCCCTCAGTCCAAATGAGCACAAGTAATCAATAAGTGGCAACCATTTGTCATCAAAGTCATATTCTTCTTGCAGTTTCTGAAACAGACTCCGGGAGATACTTTCATTTTTCAACTGCAACAACAAATCTTTGTTAGCCAGCACACCTTACATACTGAAATATGGACCAGTAGCATGGACATACTGAATCAAATTTAGTAAGTTACCTCTACTTCATTGTTCATGCTTGCAAGATCTAGTAATGTTCTGCCTAATTTTCTCCTTGGCTGGAGGGAATTATAACTTTCTGGACTACCATGTTTGTCACGAGTTTTGGGCCGCCTTCCTTCCCAATTCTCTTTTACCAGTGGTGTTTGTCGTCCTGAAGCATGGACATATAGATTTTGAATACAGGGTACCACTGTTTTTCAGAAATTTCGCATAACTTAAAGATACCTGCTCTCTTGCTGGGAGCGCGAGGGTTGTTTGTATAAAGGACACCAGGATACTCCAAACCTGATAAATCATCCTGAAAAGAGTAATAATGCAATATAACGTAAGATATGCTGCAATAGTGAGTTTTTAATATTTGTCCTATGAGTAGAGACAAACAAAAGCGAGTGTATTTTTTTGAGCTCAAAATTCTGTATAATAGATAATTCTAGCGCAACATCTAAAGATATAATAATATTAGCTGTATGTCAACACCGCATACAGTGTAAAACATCTAAAAAAATCCTATATATTATGGATTTTGATGAACAGTTGTTAATTACAACGGCCATTTAAAATAGTAAAACATGTGAGCATTAATTGTTGTTAGTACAGGAAGGGGGAATCGAACACTTTATATTAGAATATCCTTTTGAAGCGTTTATTGTTTGCAATGTGAGCACGGGAGTGCCGTCTTCAAAGGGAAAAAAAAAAGAGAGTACAAAAGCACCTGATGTAACTGAAACCACGAATAGCTAGATGAGTTTGGTCAATATGCTATGGCTCTCCTAGCAAATCTCGGACCATTTTTCAGGAGGGTTCAACGGTAACAACAAACGCATGATTTCTCGTGCTTTGTCGGCAATAGTAGTCTTTACGAAGGATCAACCAAGTTCTTGCACTAAAAATAAAAATGCCAACCGTGCCACGTTATGCAGTGCTTATGATGTATCAGCTGTGCCACACTACGCGGTACTTATGATGTGATGAAGCGCGGGATACAGAGCCGAAATGGAACACGCAGGGAGACAAACATTCATAGCAAACATCCAAATTGTCCATCCTACAAGAGGCACAAAGGCTATATGTATTCCCTTGAATCTTCAAGAGGCACAAAACCAGCTATTACAGCACGCTATATGCCAGGCAATTTTTCGGTTAAGGTCTCCTGCGACGAGCACATTTGAAATCATAATCAGCTGATGACTAGTATTAGCGCAATTTATTTTGAACCGTTGGTCGACGACTTATTGTACTACTTCTCCCATGATGAATATACCAAACGAGAGCAGAGTTTGCATTTCTCCCATGACTAACTATACCAAGCGCTGACGAATAGTAGTACAACAGGTTGTGCAGCTTAATAATACGATCTGAGGAACGCATAGCTTTCTTACTTCTACCACGAGTAACGAATACACCACCAAGTGAGAGCACAGTTTGCATTTCTGCTATAGCACGAGCCAAGCAGTGAAGATAAAGCCTACTCTGACAAAGAACAAGTTAGCGGCAGTGGGGGAGCTCACCTCGCTCTCTTGGTCGTCCTCGTCGTCCTCCTCCTCCTCTTCGTCGTCGTCGAGGTCGTAGTAGGGGTAGCGGGAGCGCCGGGAGCGGCGGTTGGGCTTGAGGAGGCGCACGTTGGTCTGGAGCGAGAAGGCGGCGGCGAAGCGGGCGCGCTGGGCGGTCGCGGAGGGGAATAGGCGGCAGGGGAGGCCGAGCGCCGCGAACGGCGGCGGCGGCGGCGGCAGCAGCAGCTGCAGCGCCATGTACGGAGGGCTTCGATTATTTGGATTTTTATCTGCGGCGGTGGGGGATGTCGGATTGATTGATTCGGTTGGGGTTTGGATGAGGACGAGGGGAGAATCTTATTACGGCGTACGTGGAGCGGCGGAATCCGGTAGGGGTTTAAGCCTTAAGCCCACTGGGCCGTGCCGGGCTGTGGTAGACCATTCTTTACAGTTTGTGTGAGATGCAATGGGGCCTGTTCGCCTGCACACCTGCACGAGCCGGCCACAGTTTGGTTGATTGGATTGCACAAGGTAAAGAAATGAATCCGGTGTTTGTCATGTGTGTGAGATATGATTCTCAATTTTTTTTTTATGTATGAGAGATTTTCATTTCTTGCATTTGGTTGCCCGCATGAGATCCGATATGATCATATCTACTGAATAGGTGCTCACCATGTATGCCACACGGTCGATTTGATCATATCTACCACCAAACCAACTTACAACAATCAACATATGTGTGCATGCCACCTACTTTTTTTGCGGGTAAGTGTGCATGCTATCTAGTATCTACAGTGTGAAGCATGCATCATTTGGACAAACTGGTAATCACCATACCATTGCACACTGCTAACATAGCTATAAGCATATGCATGAGGGAACAGTACGTGAAAGGATGATAACTAGCATGTGTAAAACTAATCATCTTATCGGTGATCATCCTGTACATGTACGACACATCATAATTGTTTCACCCCTCTTTGAGACAATTCAATCCTTGTTACTCCAGTTGTACAACATGGTTGGAATTAAACGTATAGATCCAACATGTAATGGATAAACTAGCATACAAGCCTCAATCACATTTCCGGACATATCAAACTACCACACATGCATACAAGAATTATCTGCATACACATCTAGTACATAAGCATGAACACAACCTTACAGATCCAAGCCAATAAACTCTAGGGTTTGAGCTTGCTTGCACCAACGGTAGAGAAAATGGTGACAAGAATGTAAACCACAACTCGATAAAAGGGAAAGAACGCCGCTTCCGACGACTACCACCACTCATCGGAGAGGATGTCAGCGCTTACATGCTCATTAGGGAACTTTAAGCCGGTGAGAGCTCGAGGGGTGGTGGGGGATAGTGGAAAACTGAGATGTGAGAGTGTGAGGGGTAGATGAGGGCTCAACTAAACGGAATGCAACCTTATTTCTCCTGCCTACCCCTACGAGTCTAGTTGTTTCGGACGTTCCCAACAAACTTGTTTAGGGACCCAATGTTCTCGACATGTATAGTGTGTACCTATATCGGGGTTTAATGCCACAAATTTTAACAAATGAGTTTACATTGGATGTTGTAAACCCTCTCTTGCCACCTCACATAAATATATATTTCCATTTGTGAAATAATGGAGAGAATTTACGTCCCCACCAAGTTTTCATTCACCTAGAGGGTTAATTATGTGTAATCCTGGTCTTCTCTTCTAGACGTGGTAGCCGATATGCTCCACCACCCATTTCATAAATCAATGAAAAACAACACATATTCATCATGACAACGACAAGACCCTAGCGCAACAATAACATCCTTCTTCCCAACAAGCAAACACCCACACATTTGAAATCAGCACATTTCCAAAGGACCATCGCAATTCACTTGTGTTAAAGGTCCTACAGAGTGCAAAACATAATGGGAACATATGGTCCTCCCCTCCCCTCATTGATGCTCAATAACCTTCTCATCAATTTTCAAATTCCGTCCTAATATCGTAGGGGTTAGCTATCATTTTAAATAGAACATTGTCGTCCACAAGCCAAACGGCCGCCATTATAACTAAGGACGTCAATGGGACAGATCTGGCCAGGCAAAGCAAATTCATAGCCATGACCATATCAATCAGTATGCTTGTGCTGCGGCCGTGGAGGTATCCATGGACATTTTTTCCCATATTTATACCATCCGGATATCCAGGTACCCATGGAGCTACTTCCCAAATGAACATTACATAAATATATACATCAACTAAGGGCAGCGGAGCCGGATCGGTAGAGGGTTGAGGTTGCTAAGGAGGTAGAGGGTTGGGGGAGGGCCGCAAACCGTGCTCGCGTTGCCTTCTAATCAAGGAGGAGGTGGGTGAGAGAGAGAGAGCACCTCCAGTGACATCATCGGGTAGCCGTCTCACCGACACCGTTGTGTGCATGCATGCATGCGAGGAGGGGATAGGCCGAGGGTCAAAGGAAGATGCGTCTAGAGAGAAACAAAGAGGCTAGGGTTAGTAAGATTGCAAGTGTTGCCTCTTTGAGAAAGTTGGGACGTGGACTGAGGAGTGAGGAGGGAGTAGGCAACATGTCGTGGTACCCGCCCCATGAAATCCATGTACACAACCATCAACCCATACCCACGTCCAACGAGCCGGACATCAGTAGACACTAGGATTCGTGAATAAAATTGGCATCCTCCCTCTACGCGCCAAGAGAGATGGGCATGGAATGTCAAGATTACCGCCGTACGACGGCACCATCGAGCCGCCATTGCTTATCGATGTCGATGATATATGCCTCTCGCAGACGTGCGGAAATGGACATGTTAGTGTTGTGGGTGTGGGTGGGTGTGGGTGGGTGTGGGTGTGTGGGGTGGTGGTGGTGTGGTGGTGGTGCTGTTGTTTGGGTGGTGATGTATCTCTTCCAAACAACCAAATCAGGGACAACAGCCACGCCCACCGGGCTCTGCCCTCTGGACGAAGTCTAGCAGCAAGGATACTATGTGAGCATTGATTTCGACCTTAGCTGTTGATCGCTGACAGCCCCACACCGCGTCACGGCTGACACGCACGCCCGCAGGCCGCCCACGGTCCATCCGGCCGCACCGCACGCCTCGACCGAAATAAAGGCCGACCGACCACCCAGCGCCTTCAGTCTCGCTCTCGCACGCCCGTCGCCATCTCCCAAATTCCTCAGCACCAGGGCCCTCCACTCCTCTGATCCACACCGCCGCGTCCCGGTTGTCGGCCACCCGCCGACGATCCCACCGCCGCCTCCATGGTTAGTTAGCACGCCTCCTCCTCCCCCTCCCCTTCTCCCGTCCTCTGCCCTTGCCTAGTCGCTTCTGCTGCTAGAGGAATCTGCGTTTCTCGACGTTACTCGTTGGAGCGGCGTCGGTGCAGATCCGGCGTGCCGCTCGACCGTGGCCCCTTTCAGGAGGCCGGCTCCGTATGTTTCCATCCCCGATCGGCTGAATCCAGGGTTTAGCTTTGGCTTTCCCTAGACAGCACCTGACTGCTAATGGATATACTAGTATTGTATTATGTCGGTAGATTCTCTTGTGTGTTTTTTTACGGAAGAACATTCGTTCTAGAAGGATCTAGCTTTTTAAAAGGCTGTGCGCTTTTTGCAGGATACTCTTTTCTACCTAGTACTATCTCTTTTATATGCTTGCCGTCCTGGCATAGATTTCATCAAAAGCAGACAAAGAAATCTTGGCCCTGTGTCTTTGTTAAAACTTTGAATAAAGTGAAAACACGAGTTCTCCTTTTAGATCTATGCATATCCATATGTAGTTAGTGTTATACGATGTTGATGACATCTTGTAGTTCTATTCATCCTTAGTTTTTTGTAGTTACTGCAACACTTGATGCGTTCTCATGAGTGTTAACGTTATCTTTATTGCCGCCTTGCAAAATTTCAAGCTTAGACTTCAGAATACCTGTAAACCAGGGAGGGGTCAAATTGTACGTATTATAATGACTGATCTATGCCTATTCTGGATGAGTTTACGCATTATCATTACCTGTGTAAAAGATGTCAAGCGGTGGCGACTGTCGATTCACCTCCTTGCCCCCGCCTGATGTGAACCGTTAGATCTGTCGCAGACCGCCGAGAGGATCATCTTGTTTGCTGCCAAAGTTGGAATATAATTACTCGTAAGTGCCACTAATAATATATAAATAGCGGTCGATGACTAGATGAGGGTGTCACGTAGGCTACGGCGGCTCTATATTGGGCAGTCCAATCGGTATTATCTGTAAGTGTCCGAAACGTGACGTTTGTGCATTTAGGAATCTCAAAAAAGAAAAAAAAAAACAAGAACCAGAAATTTTGACAGCCTTTTTTGTCGGATAACCATCTTATTTGGTCAATGACATCGAGCAATTCTATTATGGATTCCTTTTCTCACTTGATGCTTACCTCTACAGAATATTTTGCCACGTCTACGGAGTATTAATTGGCATGTTATTAGCTCGCATATGGCATACTATGTCGGCTTCTAATAAATATTGTACTTCAATTTTAGTTGGTTTATTATTTAGGACTCTTGTATTTTGAGTTAATTGTTGCATATAAAATCTAACAATTAGGAACTGGTGTTAATTAGGGTTTACCAAACTTGCCGAAATAGGTTCCGAGTCGGTATCAGTTAGCTCGTCATGGCATGGTAGGGGCTTACCTTGATTACTCTTCCTGAACAGCTAAAAGTTCAGTTGTTTTAAATTACTGGCATTGAGTTTGGAATTAGATAATGTTTTACATAGTGTTATATATAGTTTAACATACCATTCTTAATGTTATTGCCTTCTGTGTCTTGAAACTATTTAACATCATTATGGATGCTATTTCATTGATACATTATATAAGTTCAGTTCTTATAGTTTTAACTTTATATTGATGTTCTGTTGCATTTCTGTTTCTTTTCTACAGACTACCTCGAGACGTGTGGCTGATCGGAAGATTGCACGGTTTGAGAAGAATATCACCAAGAGGGGCTCTGTTCCTGAGACGGTCAAGAAAGGAAATGATTATCCTGTTGCACCTATTGTGCTCGGATTTTTTGTCTTCGTTGTTGTTGGGTCATGTAAGTTTCTGCATTTGTGATGTTTCAGTACCACCCAAAACAGCTCTGAACTTTTTTCTTCTTCTAAATATCTTAACAAATGAAAATGCAATTCCTGAAGTTCTTATTCATAGCAAACTATCATGTTTGTTCTTTTATTTTCACAGAGCTCGTATGTTTTATTTCCAAAATTGGATTGCTATAAACTGCTATCTTTGTCGAGAACAGAACTTGTAATTGTGTGCTAAACTGTTATCTTTGCACAGAACCGAACTGGTAATATTAAAGAAGTATGATAGTAGTGAGGTATTGGTAGTTATAATTTACACCATTAATTTGTTTTCAAATTTTTGTTGAATACTTGGTGTATTTCGTTATATCTTTTTTTATTAGTGTATCCTTAAAAAAAGTTAGAAGCTGTAATCTGCTGGATTGGTTGCAATATGGTTTGATATTTACTAAGATGGGTTGTTGACAACTAATACTACCACACAATGCATTCACTACTCTAATCTGATGCCAGGCAATATTTTTTCAATAAAATATGCAACCTTGGATTCACATTTAAGAACTATGGAAATATAAAAACGGTCCAATGATGGCTTCTGTCACTCAAGTTTATGCTCATATATGTTCCAGATGGATAGAAACGATCTCTTTGTAAAATTTTCGCCCTGCGAATGAAAAACCTTGCAGCTATACATGGGTCTTCATCATAATATTAGCAGCAATTTCAAATTCTTTTGCTGTATTTGTTTTTCATGAACTGACTGTCCTCCCGACTCTCCTCTGCATGCAGCTCTCTTCCAGATCATCAGGACAGCATCAAGCGGTGGCATCTTCTGAGGAAAATGGTCGTCCGCTTATAGTTATCATGAACAGGGTTGTCATATGCAGTCGTTTACCAGTTCAAAGTCGGAACTGAACGAGATAGCTGGTACTCTTATGATGTTGGTATCTTATACCATTGTACTGGGTGGAGTTTAAGTTACATGGAGGTCATACCATTGTACTGTTAATCTGTGTTGCTCGGTTGGAAACATTCCATTTTATACCCGGTTATAATTTACTTTAGATTCCTGCGCGTCCATTTAGTTTTAGTTGGTTCCTGGCTTTCTTCTGCATTCTATTTTTCCAAAATTACTTCTTCTGCATTCTATTTTTCCAAAATTACTATGGGCCATACGGCGCTGTCCTTTGTCGCGCATTCCTATTTCCCCAAAATCATCCAAGTAGAGGATATCTTGGGCACTTTCTTCACGTATGCTGGAAGCGTAGGACTCTGCCAAAGTATGCAGATCAAGCACGGTGCATACATGTCATGCGGGGGACTCCAGTGAACATGAGAAGATCAATCCCCAGCGCAGCGGCAAAGTTGTTTATGGCAAATCGCAATGGTATCCTTTTTAAGTCTTCCTTTTGAAGTAGTGCGTATAGGGTAGTACTCCGTGTATGATATTATCTCTGACCTGGTCTTATTGCAACGGACGTTCTCAGGTCATAGTACTACTTGCTCTAGGTTGTTCCCTGGTAATTCGGCTAGCCGTTACAGTCAACCACTTGGGAGAGAGTCTCTTGGGCGTGTGATGCTTGCTTTCAGGAGGAGTTCGTTGGATGGTTACTGCAACCGCGTCACTCACTCAGACGGAGAACAACCCATGGAGATGACAAGGTGGACATGAGACAGGTTGGAACTCTGCCTTCCTAAATCCTTGCCGTGTAGTTCATCACCTTCTCAAGAAGGCGCCACGAAAGGGATCAACCATATGTGATGTCCAAAGGTCGATTCGCGTGCAGAGATTTACCTTGCGCAAATGAAGAGGATTGTAGCTGAGAGATAATTTGTCGTGCTTGATCCAGGTACATATTTCCCTTCTGAAATGCTGTCTGAACTATCTTCTTCAGAATTAAGATTGTTCATGCGCTTCTCCCCAAAATTCATGCCTCTCCTTTTTTTGCATCCATCTTATTCCGGTTTGTAGAAAAATGGCAGCCAGCATTCGCCTCTCTTTCTTTGGATCCAGTTCGTTGTGAAAATTGACTTTTTTCTGAAGCAGTAGATATAATACACACTGATACCCCTATTGTGTTTAGGGATGGCAATGGGTACCCATGACCCGCGTACCCGCCGGGTAAAAACCCAATAGAAGTACGGGTATGGGATAAAATATTACCCATGGGTTTGTAAATGGGAAAATATCATACCCATCGGGTAGGATGGGTACGGGTGTGGGATCGTAGAACCCATACCCACGTACCCATGTACCCATCTAAATTTCACAAGTAGGTAGCTGTAATATTCTAAAGTACTTAATTTTCCTCCTAATCACGCCTTCACATGGCTAGGTTGAACCTCACGCTTTCCGGTCTCACAATTGCTGGTAGGTTAGTGAGGATTACTACCCTATTTAGGAACACTTCACCTCATGTCATGTTTTTTGATCAATTTGATGTGTTATAAGAGCGGATATTTTTACGCGCGGGTACCCATTTACCCTGTCGGGTCACGGGTATGGGAAAAACTTGCACCCATTGACGGGTATGGGTACGGGTGATGGGTAAGATTGAAGGTGACGGGTACGGGTATAGGATGGCTCTACCCGTACCCATACCCTGCGGGTGCCATCCCTAATTGTGTTCAGAACTTGAGATGGCATCCACGCAGCGCGCTAAAACGAGCTGTTCGATTAACAATTCCCACGCCGATCACGCCTCTCATGTCCTTGACCTGACGTTCTTACGTGATCTCACGATCGATGTGCAGAGTACCAGTCAAAAGGATCGCCGGAGCCGGCCTGATTCTCCCGGACATGGCGAAGGCCACGAGGCGCCCGGTGTCTGTGAACAAGTATGCGGTTGCGACGGCCGTGCTCTCGACTGCCGCGCCTCTCTTCTTGGGCTACGGTGAGGACTAACTCCCACGAATGCAAGTGTATACGGATCCGTGATATCAAATGCCACTCTTGTTCAGTTTGTAAGTTCGTGTCAATGATGCAGACCTGGCAATGGTGAGCAGCACGGCCGTGCTGGCGGAGGCCGACCTGAAGCTCCTGGCGTGCACCGTCGTGGTCTCCTCCCTCACGGGCGCGCTCGCCGCCGTGGGGGCGCAGCGCCTCATCGGCGACCGCCGGACCGCGCTCCTCTCCGCCTCGCTGCTCTGCGCGGGCGCGCTCGCCAGGGGCCTCGCCGTCGACCTCGCGGCGTTCACGTGCGGCATCTTCGTCAACGGCGTGGGCATGGGCCTGGCGCTCATGATCGTGCCGGCCTACGCCGTGGAGCTCAGCCCGTCCTCGCTGCGGGGCGCCCTCTCCTCCCACCCGGACGGCCTCGTGTACCTCGGCTGCATCCTCGGCTCCCTCTGCTACTCCACGGGGCTGCTGAGACTCCCGGCGCACCTCGCCTGGCGAGTGACCGTGGCCTCCGGCACGGCCATTCCGGCCTTGCTTGGCTGCGCCGTGCTTCTCATGCCGGAGTCGCCTCGCTGGCTCGTGGCCAACGACCAGGTGGCCGAGGCCCGGCGCGTGCTCTCCAGGACGTCCGCCACGCTGGAGGAGGCCGAGCTCCGCCTGCTCGAGATCAAAGCCGAGCTCGGCACGACGCACGACGTCTGCGAAGAAGCGGTGAAGACGTCGGGGACGCGTAGCCGGTGGAAGGAGGAGCGCGCGATATGGCGGGAGTTGGCGGCGAGGCCGACGGAGCCGCTCCGCCGCGCCGTCGTGAGCGCGCTGGTCGCCAAGGTCTTCCAGCAGGCGTCCGGCATCGGGTCCATGTCCCAGTACGTGCAGCGCGCGTTCCGCGACGTCGGGGTCGCGTCGGGGCGGCAGATGCCCAGAGCGCTCGTGGCGTTCGGGCTCGTCGTCGTCGGGTCTTTCTCAGTATCGCTCGTCCTCGTGGAGCTCGGCTTGCTACTGGTCACCGCGCTCGCGGGCGGCTGCACCAGGCGCGCGCCGTCACACTCTCCGCTCCACCGCAGCGGCATGATGATGAGCCGGCGGCAGGAGCAGCTGAAGCGGTCGAGGGGCATGTCCGCGACCATGCTGTTCTCGCTGATGGCGCTGGTGTGGATCGCGCTCGGGCCTGTGCATTGGGCGGACGCGTCGTCGTTGTCCCGCGGCGGCGGCTGCTGCCCGCGGTGGCTGAGGGCGGCGGCGGCCGCGGTGAACAGAGCGGTCAGCGCGGCGATCTTGTCGAGCTTCGCGTGGGTGTACGGTGCCACCTCCGTCACGGTGCAGGGGAGCTTGCTCGTTTGCTCCGCCGTCGGCGTGCTCGTGTGGTTGTTCTTCTGTGCGTGCCTACTCGGCGCGAAGAGGAGAAGGTGATCGTGATCGTGTCAGCTTCATTCTCAATAACACGTCGTGTCCCCTCGTGTCAAATAGGTCGGGACCCGGCCGGAGGGGAGATTATAAAATGTTGTCTGCTCGCTATTACAAATCAGAAAGTCAACTTTTGTACAGCACTCCTAGAGAAAATTGTGAACAAAAGTAATATGCGTGCATGCTGACCTCGAGCTCGAGGCATCAACGAGATCTTTGAAATGTACTACTTCCTCCTTCCCATTTGATTCAGCGACATGTTTTAGAGTTTCAGATGGTAAAACCTGTACAGAATATTGAGACGGTGTGTAATGGCCGAATGTTGAGATGGCAGAGACCAAGCAATAACCAAGTTAAAATCAATTTCAATGCGGCGTTTGTCGTCCAAGAAACGGGAGAGGGAGCTTGGGTTTTGTCGCACACTCTGATACGGATGTGGTCATCGCAGCAGCTTCTGGGAGGTTAAAGAATCCAAGGGATGCTTTACAGGCTGAAGCTTGTGTCGTGGCTTCGGAAGGAGCAGCCGCGCTTGGTTCAAATCGGGTGGTTTTTGAGTCTTATTTCACATATTTTAATTTCTGCGTTGTTGGGAAAGAACTATGATGTTTCTGCTATCGGAGTTCTGTTGAAGGAAATCCGTAGTATATGTATAGGCTCGTTTGAGTCTTTTACGTTTCATTTTGTTCCTCGTGAATGTAATAGGTGGCTCATTCCCAGTCCCAATTTGGCCTGCACACTCATACCACTTGTGTTGGTTGGGAGGGTGATGCACCTGATTTTGTATCTTCTTTAGTTGCCAGCGATTTGGTTAATGGAATCTATTTTTCACTTTAAAAAAATAGGCGTATTAACTTTTTTAATATAGATATATCTATACCTAAGATGTATTTATATATATCCGTATCTACACAAAATCAAGACACCTATTTTTAGATGGAAGGAGTAAAAGAAATACTCTTATCCCAAAAATACTAGACCTACAGACTACTTTTTATGGACGGAATTTACATACGGACGTTGTGGCAGTTAGTTGGTGCATATCCTTATTTCCTCAGCGATTCTAGGGCCTCAAATCTTTCACTGCTTTCAACGTAGTTAAATTTCCGTAACTATCTACTCATACGTATAGCATTGTTGCTCTTATCCCGTGCACGGGATGTCCCATGCACAAGGACACCGTCTATTTGCATCAAGATTCGAAATAGCGCTCTCTCGCTCCTGTTTGTGGGAAGGGGACCACCTATGAATAGCATGCAAGAAACGGACGAGGTGTTTCTAGTCCCGGGCTCAACTGCACACGTTTTTTGGACCGTCCATTCTTGTAGGGATGTGTGCCTGCAGGCACAGGAAATGTCAGATACATCGCTCATAAAAGGGGAGAAACAACACGATACGCGTAAGTTACGACCGGCTACAGTGGAGCAGGGAGAGAGATAGAGTGGAGCAGGGAGAGAGATAGACGTTAACGGGATTGATCTGTTCGGGTGGTACAGGTGAGCAGTGATGATGGACCCGTGGTACAGAATCTGGATTCTTAGTGGGGGCGGGGTCCTGTCACCTGTGGTCGGTTTTCTGCGTAGATGGAATCTGAGCGAGAGGGGCACGTTCCCCTAGCTTCGGGAGGCAGAGGAGGCGATCTGGAGGACCCCGTGGAGGGAAAGCAATTGGACTTTCCTCTGAATCCAGTAGCTGGATATGTTGATGTGCGGTTCAATTTTGCTATGCTGCGGTTTCAGAGAGATGTTCTGGAGCTAATGGAGCTTGTCTTACGATTCTGCGGGAGGGTATCGGTGTACGGAGGCGAGAGAGCTTGGCCCCCATGGAACTGGAAAGGATGGTGCAACGTGCAAACGGCGAGGGATCCGCTGTCGTGGATTGTGGCGGCAGCAAAGTAACACTGGGTCTGCAGATTTGAGTGGAGCTGAAACAAGCGTTTTCATCCTCCTCCAAGAGCGGTCAGGCGTGCCCAGAATTTGCCATGGCAGGCTTCCATCTAACCTTGGTCGACTCTGTCAAATCCATCCTCAACGAGCTGCTCTTTCTCCGATCTGTCCAGGTGCAGGAGACTATCACAGAACACTTCAGCTCAAGCTCCAGCCTTGGAGCGGACCCCAACACCCAAGGCACCACCAGGCAGCTAGCGGAAGGCCTCCCAGACCGTCGGCAACTCCGGCTTTGCCGGCCGGCTACCGGCGCTCACAAGCGGCCCAATTTTTTTTCGACCTGTGGCCAAACTTACCGGCTGAGAATAAGATAGTACGGCCGACGAGCACTTGAGAGTCCTTACTAGACAGCTGAAGTGATTGGCAACGACAGGGACCAAGAAAGAGATAAACTGGGTGAGATATGTTACGCTGACGGCGTGAGAGACGGCATCTCCTCTCTCCGACATTTATTTCTTGGCAGACATGAGCCATGCCACTGTACCAAATGCCACACAACTATCTCAGATACAAAGATAAATACAGGGATCTGCGTGATGCGATTGGTCATGGTTCCAGGAGTAGCTACGCTCGGGATCAGATGAGCATTTCCCGCAAGAAACTTACTATTTAACCTGGCACCACCTACCTCTAACTCTTCTCTTGTTCCATACTTTTTCACTGAATTCTAAATTTTATATGTATTATATCTTTTAAATTAAATATCAGATTCATAATTCAAATACATTTTTTGTGTTCCAAATGACGAGGTCTTAAAAACAAGACCAATTTTGAATATATTCTGACAAGTTTCAAATTTTGATTTTGAAACATGATACTCTATGATACCTAGTGAAAAACAACGAGTTCTATCAAGTTTCACTATGTTCCATACCTCAAAATAAACCTGCTTTTATAAAATTCTATCAATTTTCATGGAGTTTCATAAGCCTCAAAATTAAAATTTATTATAAAAATTAATAGAATTAGATATATATAATTTTCCACAAACACAAAAATATTAAAAACCTGAATATCGAAACGTAATAAAACATCACGATCGACTTTGATACCCAATTGAACTGATTTAAACATGACTATGCACAAGAAATCTCTTCGCTAGGAATACAATGAATTCTAGTTTAGTTTTCATTTACTTACTAACTAACATAAATAAAGATCAAAAGACATTGAAACATATTGTTTCAAAAAATAATTGCACTATATTTCATTAAGTTTTTCAAAGTTTCATAAGTCGATTTTCAAATATTTCAGCTCGGTATTGTTCTGAAGCTGACTTCACGAGGAATCCACATATTCAAACGGTGTTCCAATTGAAATTTTAGTTTAAAAGCTATAGAAATTTCAGTTTTTCAAACTAATACTAATGAAAGAGAAAAAGCTAAAAGATTCTATGAAAAGTAAAGATAGAGAATGCAGGACATGCAAAAAGTGAAAGAGATAGAGAGTGTGGGACATATGCCGCTCTCAATATACTAGGGGTTCTTTAAAATGTACATAACTGCCAGCACAGATCTTGAAATACAAATGGACGCTCACATAAGCCGATGACACCAACATATGTAGATTTGAATTTTCGCGCTTTTGTAGGATTTCACTGAGGAATGAAGGAGAGTATATTTCAAAAACCTTGGTTATACGATACTTCACTTGAAGAGGAAGATTTTGTCCCTGGCCATTTTAGAAGAGGAGTGGATTTGCAATTTAGAAGATCTTTGTGGGGATAAGGAAACTATGGAGTGTAATGCTTTTGTTAGATAAAAACTTGAGTTCTTTCTTTTATTGATCATTTTTTTCTTAAAAAAAAGCTTTAGGCCTCAATGTATTGATATAATGAAGAGTTTATTTAAAATCCCAAAGATGAACTAAACAAACACAATACAACGCCACACCCTAGTAGCTAGGACCGAATGGGGGTAGCGTCCCAAGGCTTGCTACCCATGCCTTGACCCAAAGTCTAGCCTTAGCCTTGATTGTGGCCGGTGGGTTTTTGATGTCGTTTCATGGTGTCGAAGACGACTAAGTTACGCTTCTACTTTCACTCCACGAAGTAATCCTCAGCAGCATGCAGCCTAGGGGTAGATCAGATACATGAGAGAACCTCGTGCTAGATAGTGCGTGAGAATGAGCAACTAGTGAGAATGTGCCATATTGAAGATGGAATTTGCTGGGAGTTGTCCGTAGGATTTTTTTTTAAACATATGCATGCGTAGAGATTTTACTTTCATTGAAGAGGTGGATCCTCGCATGTCTATGCTTTGAAGTTAAAAATTCCTCCGATACATAAGATTTTCCTCTGGTTAAGTGATGCATGAAAGAGTGCAAACAAGGGATCAACTCCAAAACTGAAATGGCCCATGTGATGAGAATTATCCCTTTTGTGGGAATTTTAAAAAACTATTTTTATAAAGGGCATTTTTACTAAACTCAAATATTCACATCAAGGTGACACAAGCCAGAGGATGTTACACTCTGTATACCTAGGATGCAACACAGTTAGAAAATGTTGACCATCACTTTTCCTTTTGATGTAATATTATTGTATTTCTCTTTTCTCTTGATACGTCGTTAGGGATGCCATGTGATGGGCTAGGACTCCTTCGAATACATAAGAAATATGGGGTGGATTGGAAAATCAGGAAAGCGCACACACAGTCGAATATATTGGATTGTGGCTAGTGGTGCTTTTGAGGTCATGATTACTGAACAGAAACTTGCCGATATTTGGGAGTAACTGAGTAAGCTAACTCGTAACCTCAAGACGTTCTTCATAAAACCTTTGTAAGGGTACATTGCCCCTATGTGTGGTTTTGGTAATTAATGACAACCCCTATGGACTAATATTTTCATTGAGTTTATATGAAGGAATATTCCATAGGTACTACTTGCTCTCCATGTGGTGGATTCAAGTATGGATGCCATGAAGATAAAGGTATACCTTGTGTATTGGCATCAAGATCATCGATACAAGGTTGAGTTGGGCAAGTTCAAGTTGAGCATCTTGAGTGGATCACATACTTGAAGCTTGCCGTCCATTTGGTGATGATGGACATGTGAAGATGTGCATCAATGGAGCTTTCCCATCATGGTGTATGGGGGAGCATTTGTGAGTATACACGAAGCGACAATGTTCAAGTGATGCATTCCGGCTTGAGTGGAGCGTGAAGTGTTATCATCAAGATCAAGCGGGATGCGCAAGGCAAAGGTATGACCTTGATAGGTTTTCCTTTTACCGGTCTCGAGGTGGTTGATGGGAGACCGGATTATAGGATAGATAGCCGCACTATTAAGAGGGGCTCTCGGTTGGGTAACTTGATCACATCGTCTTAGGGAGCTCAATCCTTTGCATACTTTGCACTTTCTTATTGCTTCTTGGTATTTCTCGGTGTGAGGTTCTTGAGCTTGTTGCTAGCTTTACAACAAGCCCAAGTTCATCGAAAACGGAGTTCGCATGCATCTTCTATTGCATTTTCAAGGTTGGGTGATTTTACCGGTTATTCATGATATAAGGTTGTACCTTTTATATTCATGATAAAATCCCCTCCTACAGATTCTTGGGTTTTCACTTTCCATAAGATAGCATTCGTTGTTATCTTCCAAACAAAATTGGTTTCATGCGATTCGGAGTTCGGGAGCATTTGTTATTAAAGAAAAGGGAAAAAGGAAAAAGAGAAAAGAAGAAAAAGAAATGAAGAAAAAAAGGGAAATGGACCGGCCGACCGACCGGCCTGACCGGCCCGGCCGCCGGCCTGCCCGGTCCGCGCCGGGTCTGAGGCTGGTGCCTTCCGGGCCACAACCAGGGGAGTTGGGCCCGTAGCCAGGCTGCGAGGCCCGGTCCGCCGACCGGCCTGCCCGGCGCCTCCCGGCCCGGCCGGAACCCACTCCGGGCCGCCTTCCCGCCGCCCAGCCCACGCGGCGCCTCCCCGCGCGGCCTGCCTCCGCGCCGCCCAGCGGTATTGGGCCGCTCGCCGCGCCGCACGCGCCGCTGCCCTCGCTGGGCCGCTCCGCCCGCGCGTCCCGGGCCTTTTCGCCGCTCGGCGCTCGCCCAGCCTCACCCGGCTGCTCGGGCCGGTCGGACCGGGCTGGGCCGCCGGCTGCCTCGGCGCCATTTCCGGTCAGCCGGCTCGGCAGCCGGCTGGGGCGTTTTCCGGCCCGTTTTTCGCCCGATTTTCCGTTTTTTCCCCCAACAGCTATTTTTCCCCTTTAGCTATAAATAGGCTTCTTCCACCTTGAGCCAAACTACTTCTTCCCCTTTCTCTCACCTCCATTGTTGCATTTGAAGAAGTTGCTCTCTCTCTTGATTCCTCCAACCATTCTTGCTCATTTTTGAGGATTTGAGAGAGGAGATCTAGATCTACACTTCCACCAAACCGTTTCTTCTCTAAGTGAGGGAATCTCTTGGGATCTAGATCTTGGAGTCTTTGGTTGACTTTCCCCCTTGTTCTTCCTCTCCAATCTCATCCTAGCATTCGTTGCTTTGGTGGGATTTGAGTGTGAAGGACTTGAACACCTCCGGTGTTCTTGCTTTGCATCATTGCATAGTGTTGAGCTCTCCACCACGATTTGTTCGAGTGAGAGACCGTGAGCTTGTTACTCTTGGAGGATGACCTCCTAGTTGGCTTGGTTGGTGTCCCGGTGATCTCTTCGTGGAAGATTGTGAAGGGGCCCGGGCTTCTCCTTCGTGGAGCTTGTGAAGTGGTTGTGGAGCTTGCCATCTCCGGAGCGGAGGAAAAGCTAACCATAAGGAAAGGGCCATTATCCTTCGTGGGTGTGGTTCGGAGAATAGGGTGAGCCTTCGTGGCGCTGGGAATCCTTCGTGGGACCTCCACTCCTCCAAACGTGACGTACCTTGTTGCAAAGCAAGGG
Source organism: Lolium rigidum (assembly GCF_022539505.1). Lineage (NCBI taxonomy): Eukaryota > Viridiplantae > Streptophyta > Magnoliopsida > Poales > Poaceae > Lolium > Lolium rigidum. Next base: position 354,673,551 of record NC_061514.1, read on the forward strand.
AACACGGGAATACATCCTCGTCTCCGCGTGCCTCGGTTATTTCTATACCCGAGCTCTCTTTCCTTGTGATAGCCATCGTGCTTGAAGTACATATATCTTGCTATCACTTGTGCTACATATATCTTGTGCCTATCTTGCTTAGCTCTAGTTGCTATTGTTACACTTAGTTGAGCTTAACATATTTAGGGTTTGTGCTTGTAAACTAAACGATAGTTTAATTCCGCATTCTTACAAGACAAATCCGCAAGAGTTTGTAATTGCCTATTCACCCCCCTCTAGGCGACATCTCGATCTTTCAATTGGTATCGAGCAAGGTCTCTCCTTGTTTAAGGCTTCACCGCCTTGAGAGTAAAGATGTCGGCTAGTAACTTAGTGCACAATGACACAATTATCTTTGTTGGCACAAATTATCTTTTGTGGCGAAATTGCTTGCTTTGCAAACTTCGGACCTTGTGTCCAAACATTGAGCAATTTCTAGATGTAGGTTTTTCTCCTCCGATGGACCCTCAAAATCTATCTTTAGAGGATGAGAAAAACTTACATCTTGAAGCTCAAGTATCTAATGAGCTTGTATTCTCTTTGAGACCAGATTTTCATAGGTTCTTGATAAAAATAAAGCGAAAATCGTCTCATGAGATGTGGATCAAGCTCAAGGAAATGTTTGGTGGATCCACTTCTAAATTGGTCGGTGGTGACTCCGAGGAGCTCTCTTCCCCTTCACATCATGAAGAGCTCCAAGTTGCTTCCACCTCCGGCCATGATAAGTTCTCATCTTCTTCCACTTCACCAACGTGTAGAAAGACACGAGGTAATGATATGGTAAGTGGTGAGGAAAATTGCAATGATGATATTGTGCTCAATAGTGATGACTCTTCATCTATATCCCATTGCATTGTTTCTTCTTTGGACTTGAACACATATAGCACTAAAAACAATCTACATGCTTGTGTTGATAGTCCTTGCATATCATGTGTGAATTGCTTGCATAAATCCCATGATGATATGCTTACTTTGTCTTCTTGCCATGAACAAAATGCTTCTATTTCCTCTAGTTGCTTGTTGTCTAACAATGTAGAGGAAATTGAACAATATATGAGGCATAAGACTCTCATGAATGAAGATTCCGAAACATCTTCATCGTCATCCTCCGGTATGCACATGTGCCTTATGGCAAAGGGACCAAAGGTAACTCCTACCTTGAATCCCAACACATCTTCTAATGATGAGAGTGATGATGATGAACAAGAAGAAGTTGCTAGGCTTAAGGAACTCTTTAATGTTAGATGCACTCTTCGTGGTAATGCTCTTGTCAAATTCGATTACTTGATGGACACACTCAAAGAAAAAAATGAGTCCATTGAGGAGTTGGAATCTCATATTGAAAATGAGCAACGGAGATTCAATCTCCTTAGACAAGAGCTGAAAGACGAAAGGTGCATAACTCATGGTCTTAAGCAAGAAATGGAATCTTATGTGCATGAAAATGAGAAAACTATTATTGATGCTTGTGCTACTAACTCTAATTCTTGTGAAGCATCTATCTTAAAGGAGAATGTTGAGTTGAGGGCTCAACTTGAGTTGCTAACTAGCAATTATAGGGAATTGGAAGAAAGTCATAAAAAACTCTCGGGCTCTCATGATGACCTTCTAATTTCCTATGATGGGCTAAAGTTAGCTCATGAGGCTAGCATCACTAAGGTAACATCTTGTGAGCCTCATGTGGACATTAGCACAATCTCTACTACAAATGCTATATTGCCATGTGCTAGTCCTTGTAATCCATCTAGTCAAACTAGTGATACACCTTGTGTTGGATTACTTGCCTTGCCTTGTTGCTCTAACAATGAAGCTTCTACTTCCTCTAGTACTTGTATTTCTACTAACCATGTAGAGGAAATAAAAGAGCTCGAGGCCCAAGTCCTTTCTTTGAAGAAAGACTTGGAAAAGCGTCATGAAGGGAAATCCACACTTGACAAGATGCTAAGTGTGCAACAATCCCCCAATGACAAGAGTGGACTTGGATTCAACTCCAATAACAAGAACAAGTCCAAGAGCAAGAACAACAAGAAGAAGGGCCAAGACAAAGTCAAGGATTCGGCCAAGTTGGTTTGCTTCAAGTGCAAGGTTGAAGGGCATCATGTTAGATCATGCCCATTGAAGAAGAAGAAGCACTTGAGTGAGAAACAACAAGGGAAACGGCCACAAGGTCAAGGTCAAGCTCATGCTCGACCTCAAGTTGAAGATAGGCCACTTCCCAAGAAGAATCAAGATAATGTTCCCCAAGAGAAGAAATCAATAAAGAAGAGAAAGGGGAACACTTGCTACTTATGCCGTGAGAAGGGGCACTTTGCTTCTTCTTGCTTAAGTGGTACCTTATCTAACCCTATAATTGTTGATGATGATTATTCTCTAGGGAAGGATAAGGATGGCAATGTGTTTGCCAAGTTTGTTGGAACTCAAAGTGGTTTCAAGAAAAGAACCATTTGGGTTGCCAAGCCTATTGTGACTACTCTCTTAGGACCCAACTTGGTTGGGGACCAACAATCTCAAACTTGATCAATAGGTACAAATGGAGGGCATTGGAGACTTGGCTACTTCATGAAGAATTAAGGGATCTTCATATATTATATTTTTACCAAGCCAAGTCGTATGGATTATCATCTATATCTTATATCCAATGTTCCTCTTTGCGGTAACTAATATTTCAACTCTTCATGTTTATTGTAAGTTACTTGCCCCTTTGCATGTTTGGTTTTTGTACCAAATATGTGTATGTATGTGTTGTGTCTTACTTGCCTATCTTGTGTATTCAAGTATGTTTGTTTGACTCATCATATACTTGTGTATTGTTTTGAGCCTAATACATCTTGATGATATTTTATTTGGCTCTCTTTGAAGTGATTAATGGAACATCCCATTTTGGGGGAGTGATATGCTTTGTGCATCTCTCTTTCTTTAAAATGTGTATACATGGGTACCACCACTTAGTATTGATATTGCAAGATTATCTAGTCACTATGTGGTGTGCCATACTCATGAGAAATTCAAATTCTAAATATCCATTAATCATCTCTAGTTGAATTTTAGTTGCCTCTTATTTAGAAGAAATGTTTTATCACATTATGGGGGAGTAATATGTTTTGTACATATCACAAGCCTAGAAAATGTGAACATATGAGGTTATGCCACTTAGAGTTGATGCTCTTAATTATCTTGTTCCTAGGTGGCATGTTTGCTCAAACAAGCTCCATTTCTAATAAAAATCCTTTATTACTCATCTTCTGGGTTCTTGTTTGAATAAGAAATTCTTGGTGCGGTTTTTCCTCAAATACATATCTCTATATCTTATTTGGGACACCGTTTGCTTCAAGTTATTCTAATCATTGCCGTGCGTGATTGTTTGACTAGTTGAAGTTATCAAGAATCTTCATCCGTGCATAGTGCTTAATTCTATATACTTATCCTATGCCCTTTATTGCGAAGTTGATCCTTACTATCATTGTCAATACTCCACCGGAAATTATTTCCAATATATACGCATTATCTTTGACAATCGATAACCTTGTATGTGGTTGAATTTTTGGATCATCTTCACCTTGGATTGTTTCTTACTTCCTTTTTTTTATTTCCAAGAAATCTTTATATCTCCCACGTGTCTTCCGTGTCCCTTTGAAAAATCTTTTGATAAATTCTCTTGATTCACATCAAGTGTTTGTTTTGGAAGACAAACCTTTTCCTTACGGTACATTGTGCCATTGTGAAAAGTGTATAGGGTTTGGTTTATTTTGTTTGAACCTTGCTCTTTTGGGGAGTTTTCTATCTCATTCCTTCTTACATATTCTATTTGCTTGAATGAGATATATCCTTGAGCATGTTTGCTTTATTTCATCCTTTATGCTCAATGGTTTCTTCTTAGTTCATTTGTTGAACTTTGTTGAACAAATCTTTTGTGATTTGCGTCTTTGATATAATTTGGACAACAATTTTGTTTGGTTACACCTTTATGCCTTATTTGATTCATTTGGTGTTTTGTCCAAAGTATATCTTTCTTGGATCTTTAAAAGTTTTGGTGCATGCTTATATGTAATTTGTTTATATTTGTAGCATGCTTGCATTGTTTGATCCATTATATAGGGTATACTCCATCAAATCCTAAATGGCTAAGATGTGCATAAAATTCAAATTTCATCTAAATATGCACATATTTATATGGAGTGTGTCCTATATATTGTGGTTTGTCTAACCATGTTGGACCCAATAAGTTTGGGGTCCAAGATGTACTTGAATGATGTTTTAGGTACATTGGAGATGCAATGGAGGCTTGTCTCATCTATAAGGAAGGTGTTATCACCATATGAGAATTGGAGTCAAGCTAGGATGATCGATGAACTCTTTTCTACTACATCAAGCCATTGCTATCTTGGTAACAAGTATCTTATTCATGCATACTCATATATCATCCAACCTCTTGTAGGTTGCATCTTGGCATGAAATTCCTTATTTTGAAAATATTGAGGTTCTTGAAAAATCCTTTTAAAGAAAACTTCTTATTGTACACTTGAGTAATTTGAGAAGATGCATATGATAGGTTATATATATATATATATATATCATATTTTATGATTCACCTATCACAAATATGCCCTCTAGCAATTTATTGCATATCAATTCCTCAAAGAGCTCTTGTGTGCAATATTGATGAATTTGTGAAATAAATCCATTTTTGTGATACTTGTTGCCTTTCTCAAAACACTCCAACTAGCTCTACTTCCCTTATTGTTAGTTGTAATGTTTTTGAGGTTTAACTTGGTTGAAGTTCATTCATATACCATAAGTGAAAATTGGAGCCATAGGCTATATATGCTTCTTAAGCAAACATCCTTTGGTATATCTTATGACTTCATCTTGGATATCTTGTCTTATCTATTTTGTTAACCTCTTGTGTGTGCATGTTTCTTTATGGATCATTTGTCCACTTTAGAAACTTATATACATAAGAGCGTTAATCCATCACCGTGATATCTTTGTTCTTTGCCGACCATCTTTTATCCTTTTGTTTCTTAGTGGTGTTGGTAAAGGAGATTTATGAGTGCTTGGTTTATTTGTTTTCCTTCTTGCACTCATATCTCGTAATTGTTGGACTAAAGTTGATCTTGATAAGAATATTCTGTTTATCTTAGTTGTGTTCTAAATGATATATAGGGAGTGAGGATTCCATGTTTGTGCATATTGTATTCAAATGCAAACATTATAAATTGTGCACGAACCTTGGGGAGCTTTCTTATTTTATTTAAGAGCACTATATCTCTCTTATCATGATATCTTTGTTTGTCCAATTGGATCTTTGATTGCTTGCGTTACTTGTTGAAGCTCACTTCACCATGTTGTCTTTATGCAATCTTTGATCCTCAATATAGTTTGACTTCCTTCAAGTATTCATCATTGGATATGTGCACTTGATTCCACTCAAATTATGAGAAGTGCACACTTTGGGGAGGAACTCACATTATATTGGCCTTCTAAATTTTTCACCCATTTTGAGAATCGATGCCAATGGGGGAGAAGTTTAGAGGGTTTAAGGGAATGGTTTTATACTTAAGTTTTGTTTGTGCTTAAGTGTTTTGCCTCTCATGCATTCCATATTTATATGTCTTGCATGGTTGTATATATATAGTGGAAACTATCCCAAAGGTTAATCTTGACAATGTATGCAATGAATTCATGTTCATCACACGTGCATACATTGTGGGGGAGTTTTCTCTATATATATTGGTTCCACTCACATCCATTGCATTTGTTGTAGTTGTGTGAGTAGAGCCGGTTTTGATATGGACTAGTTGCTTTGTGTTACTTGACCATATCAAATACAACCTCTTGTATACAACTTATTCTCGGATAAGTTGCGTACTTGTCACTAATATTCATTATATAAACCCTCTTATTGTGGTTGACCATATCAAATACAACCTCTTGTATACAACTTATTCTCGGATAAGTTGCGTACTTGTCACTAATATTCATTATATAAACCCTCTTATTGTGGTTGTCATCAATTACCAAAATGGGGGAGATTGTAAGGGTACATTGCCCCTATGTGTGGTTTTGGTAATTAATGACAACCCCTATGGACTAATGTTTTCATTGAGTTTATATGAAGGAATATTCCATAGGTACTACTTGCTCTCCATGTGGTGGATTCAAGTATGGATGCCATGAAGATAAAGGTATACCTTGTGTATTGGCATCAAGATCATCGATACAAGGTTGAGTTGGGCAAGTTCAAGTTGAGCATCTTGAGTGGATCACATACTTGAAGCTTGCCGTCCATTTGGTGATGATGGACATGTGAAGATGTGCATCAATGGAGCTTTCCCATCATGGTGTATGGGGGAGCATTTGTGAGTATACACGAAGCGACAATGTTCAAGTGATGCATTCCGGCTTGAGTGGAGCGTGAAGTGTTATCATCAAGATCAAGCGGGATGCGCAAGGCAAAGGTATGACCTTGATAGGTTTTCCTTTTACCGGTCTCGAGGTGGTTGATGGGAGACCGGATTATAGGATAGATAGCCGCACTATTAAGAGGGGCTCTCGGTTGGGTAACTTGATCACATCGTCTTAGGGAGCTCAATCCTTTGCATACTTTTCACTTTCTTATTGCTTCTTGGTATTTCTCGGTGTGAGGTTCTTGAGCTTGTTGCTAGCTTTACAACAAGCCCAAGTTCATCGAAACGGAGTTCGCATGCATCTTCTATTGCATTTTCAAGGTTGGGTGATTTTACCGGTTATTCATGATATAAGGTTGTACCTTTTATATTCATGATAAAATCCCCTCCTACAGATTCTTGGGTTTTCACTTTCCATAAGATAGCATTCGTTGTTATCTTCCAAACAAAATTGGTTTCATGCGATTCGGAGTTCGGGAGCATTTGTTATTAAAGAAAAGGGAAAAAGGAAAAAGAGAAAAGAAGAAAAAGAAATGAAGAAAAAAAAGGGAAATGGACCGGCCGACCGACCGGCCTGACCGGCCCGGCCGCCGGCCTGCCCGGTCCGCACCGGGTCTGAGGCTGGTGCCTTCCGGGCCAAATCCGGGGGCATTGGGCCCGTAACCGCTGCGAGCCCGGTCCGCCGACCGGCCTGCCCGGCGCCCTCCCCGGCCCGGCCGGAACCCACTCCGGGCCGCCTTCCCGCCGCCCAGCCCACGCGGCGCCTCCCCCGCGCGGCCTGCCTCCGCGCCGCCCAGGCGGTATTGGGCCGCCTGCCCGCCAGCGCGCCGCTGCCCCTGCTGGGCCGCTCTGCCCCGCGCGTCCCAGGCCTTTTCGCCGCTCAGCGCTCGCCCAGCCTCACCCGGCTGCTGGGCCGGTCGGACCGGCTGGGCCGCCGGCTGCCTCAGCGCCATTTCCGGTCAGCCGGCCTGGCAGCCGGCTGGGGCGTTTTTCTGGCCCGTTTTTCTGCCCGATTTTCTGTCTTTTTCCCCCAACAGCTATTTTTCCCCTTTAGCTATAAATAGGCTTCTTCCACCTTGAGCCGAACTACTTCTTCCCCTTTCTCTCACCTCCATTGTTGCATTTGAAGAAGTTGCTCTCTCTCTTGATTCCTCCAACCATTCTTGCTCATTTTTGAGGATTTGAGAGAGGAGATCTAGATCTACACTTCCACCAAACCGTTTCTTCTCTAAGTGAGGGAATCTCTTGGGATCTAGATCTTGGAGTCTTTGGTTGACTTTCCCCCTTGTTCTTCCTCTCCAATCTCATCCTAGCATTCGTTGCTTTGGTGGGATTTGAGTGTGAAGGACTTGAACACCTCCGGTGTTCTTGCTTTGCATCATTGCATAGTGTTGAGCTCTCCACCACGATTTGTTCGAGTGAGAGACCGTGAGCTTGTTACTCTTGGAGGGTGACCTCCTAGTTGGCTTGGTTGGTGTCCCGGTGATCTCTTCGTGGAAGATTGTGAAGGGGCCCGGGCTTCTCCTTCGTGGAGCTTGTGAAGTGGTTGTGGAGCTTGCCATCTCCGGAGCGGAGGAAAAGCTAACCATAAGGAAAGGGCCATTATCCTTCGTGGGTGTGGTTGGGAGAATAGGGTGAGCCTTCGTGGCGCGGGGAATCCTTCGTGGGACCTCCACTCCTCCAAACGTGACGTACCTTGTTGCAAAGCAAGGGAACACGGGAATACATCCTCGTCTCCGCGTGCCTCGGTTATTTCTATACCCGAGCTCTCTTTCCTTGTGATAGCCATCGTGCTTGAAGTACATATATCTTGCTATCACTTGTGCTACATATATCTTGTGCCTATCTTTCTTAGCTCTAGTTGCTATTGTTACACTTAGTTGAGCTTAACATATTTAGGGTTTGTGCTTGTAAACTAAACGATAGTTTAATTCCGCATTCTTACAAGACAAATCCGCAAGAGTTTGTAATTGCCTATTCACCCCCCCCCCTCTAGGCGACATCTCGATCTTTCAACCTTCATCTTATTGCACCAGTGGAGAATCACAAAAACTCAAGAAGAGCTTGATCTTATATGTCTCCAAAGTCGAGATCTTGTGAGATAATGACGATGTGTGGGCAGGGGCGAAGCTCCCAGTAGTGCAAGGTAGGATGGCCGTATGTTTTTTCTGAAAATTTTGAGTGGTTATACATCGAAAACGGACTCCGTATGAGAAAGTTATGCGTGTTTCGGTGAACACTGCGCAAAATTGATTACAAACCAAAAACATAAACTATTTTACTCGTATTCTAGGTTCAATGTAAATAACATTGCTTGTATTACATAGATTTATCATTGAATGTACCCTAGTATATACAAGATAAGCCTCAGTTATTCATTATACATACTTATAGAACTGAAGACTTCAAAGATTTTAAGATATTCGAAATGCACGTCATACTTTCTCCGACCACATTATTACCCCATTAAGATGACATTGGGTTTACCCGTGGTGACATGAAAATTTGAAAGAAATTTTCCAGCAAAAAATATAATCAAAACCGAGTTACGCGAACGAGGGATAATCAAATGTCTTGATTGTTTGAATTACATTATTTTTTTAAAAAGATGTAAAGCTTTGCCGTTGAGTTAGCATTATTGGTATGTTTTTTAGGTTCTACTTATAATCAAATATGTTTTAATTTTTATTGTATTAAAATATTATTACTGTTTTTAGGACTATTTTGGTATTTACATCATTCAAGGTTCGCCCTACCTTAGAGTTTTTTCGTCCTTCGCCACTGTGTGTGGGAGGAATACACGGAAGTTTTCTTTTTAGCAAGCCAGATTATTTTTAATATTCAACCATTTAAGAGGTCTGGAGTGGGATGTTAAATTGTACTCCCTCCGTTCTTTTTTAATTGACTCGAATTTAGTACAAATTTATACTAAATTTGAGTCAATTAAAAGAGAACGGAGGGAGTACTTTGTATTAAAGAAGTTTATGTTCTGTTAGTTTCTAAAATGATTGAAAGTTGTGTGGCTATTTTTGAAATTTATTTGACAATTTTTCAAAACAATGATATATCACCAAAAAATCAATAAAGAAGCAAACACTTTGGAATTCCTATAAAAGTCACTAAAAGGTTATTTTTAAGGAAATCCAATTATAAAATAGGCGGAATACATCATATGGATATTAAATACGAGTCATAATATATGCCTAAGTATATGCATACATCCATAGGTAGCAGCTCCTGATAGTTGGGTGATGTACTCATGTCGAGTAGGGAGCTATTCGCGAGAAAAGAATTTTCGGTGGTTAAACGACAGAGAAGGGTCGCCTTGGGAAACGAGATTTGCCATAAACGTTGAACTAGGAAGTAAAAAAAAGAATTCACACATAAATTAATTGTCGACCAAAGCCATGTATGGGCGGACCTGCCTTAGAGCAATTCCAATAGTATAGCCAACTGTTGGCTATAACAAGATGTCATATCATTTGTAGTCATCATATAACTAACATGTACAATAGTTAGCTATAAGAATGTAGTACTTTACCAATATATGGCCCACCTTTCACTCTCACAAGGTGCCTAGGAGCACGTGCAAGAGCTGGCTATTGCATAGTAGCCCACCTCCCTTCTCTCTCCTCTTCTCTCTCCTCCAACTCATCTAAAATATATTATTTAATGTCTTATAGTCAGCTGACTGGACTCTATTGTACTTGCTCTTAGGCCAAGAAGGGGCCTAGACCCCCACTCAATTTCTAATTTATAGTTATAAAGCCTAGTATTTCACTAATTGGCTCCCCAGTCAGCCCAATAGTAGTGCCTCCACTTATTTTGGCCCCCACTTAAGTTTTGGGCTAGATCTGCCATGTATTGTATTAGCAAAGAAAATAATCCCTTAACTTTGGGAGGGAGGTGGTGGAGGGGTCTAAGATTCATAGGGGGTCATAGGTTTCTACTTTCTACAAGTCACATGCGAACGCATTTTGAAAGAAGCGTCAACACTTGGCTAAATGTAGTAGGGGTATTAAAAGAGCCGGAAGATCTGATTCACTGATTGTATCCGGAAGTCAAACAAGCTCTGATTTATTTTTGGCACTTTCTTGCACGCAAACGCATATACAAAATAAAGTAGTACAATGCATCGCTCATTTATGGATTTTTTGCAATCACTTGCTCGAGCAGGGTCTACCTTGAGGATACTAAGTAGGATACAAACCTAAGATGGAACTAACAAGAAAGCGTTTACAATGGTTTCTGATGGGCCTCGAGAGGCGGTCGAACCAGAGGAGAAGAGCAGCCTCAAGTATGTCTTCACCTGCGCCATCGTCGCATCCATGTCCTCCATCGTCCTCGGCTATGGTACATACATATATTGACGAGCGGTCTACTATGTATGGTTATTCTGTCGAGTGTGTACCATGGATTGCGCTATATCTTTTTTATGTCTACAGACATTGGTGTGATGAGCGGGGCATCGCTGTACATCAAGAAAGACCTGAAGATCACGGACGTGCAGTTAGAGATCGTGGTGGGCATCCTGAGCGCTCATCGGCTCCTTCGCCGCCGGCAGGACGTCCGACTGGATCGGCCGCCGCTTCACGGTGGTCTTCGCGGTCGCTTTTTTCTTTGCGGGCGCCTTGCTCATGGGCTTCGCGGGTGGCTACGCTATGCTCATGTTCGGTCGCCTCGTGTCTGGCATCGGCGTGGGGTTCGCGATCGTGATCGCGCCCGTGTACACGGCCGAGATCTCCCCGGCGTCGGCCCGTGGCTTCCTCACATCCTTGCCGGAGATCTTCATCAACCTAGGTATCCTCCTCGGCTATGTATCCAACTACGCCTTCGCCCGCCTGCCGCTCCACCTCGGCTGGCGCTTCATGCTCGGCATAGGCGCGGCGCCGTCCGTCCTGCTCGCCGTCCTGGTGTTCTACATGCCAGAGTCTCCCCGGTGGCTCATCATGAAGGGCCGCCTCGAGGAGGCTAGGACCGTTCTGGAGAAGATCTCCGGCACGCCAGAGGAGGCCGCGGAGCGCCTCGCTGACATCAGAACTGCCGCCGGTATCCCTAGCGACCTGGACGGCGACGTGGTCGTCGTGCCGAGGAAGAGAGGCGGTGAGGAGAAGCAGGTGTGGAGGGAGCTCATGGTGTCCCCGACCCCTGCCGTTCGGAAAATACTGCTCACGGCGCTCGGTATCGTCTTCTTCCAGCAGGCGACGGGCTCGGACTCCGTCGTGCTCTACAGCCCGCGCGTGTTCGAGAGCGCTGGCATCCACGGCGACGACCAACTCCTGGCTGTGACCTGCGCTGTGGGCTTCACCAAGACGCTCTTCGTCTTGGTAGCGATGCTCCTTCTCGACCGCGTTGGACGGCGGCCGCTTCTGTTGAGCAGCACCGGCGGCATGGTCGTTTCGTTGATCGGCCTCGCGACGGGTCTCGCCATCGTGGGCAAGAACCCGGACGCCGAGACTCCATGGGCCGTCATCCTCTGCGTCCTATCTGTCCTGGCCTACGTGTCGTTCTTTTCCATCGGACTCGGGCCCGTGGCCGGCGTGTACACCACGGAGATCTTACCTTTGAGGGTTCGCTCGCTGGGTTTCTCGTTCGCGGTGGCGTGCAACCGCGTGGCCAGCGGCGTGGTCTCAATGACCTTCCTCTCGCTGTCTAGCGCCATCACCATCGGCGGCACCTTCTTCCTCTACGCCGGCATCACCGTGATCGCGTGGGTGTTCTTTTTCACTTGCCTCCCGGAGACGCGCGGGCGGACGCTCGAGGAGATGGGCAGTCTATTCGGCATGACCGACACGGGCATGGAGGCAGAAGATGCTTCCCCCACAACTCGGACCGATGGCTGCAGGGCTACACTCTTGGCCTCATCGCCTGGAGTCTGAGTTGATTATACGGATTTGCTAAATCTTTACTATTAAATGGGAGTTGGTTGTTTGACACTCAACGTACTTTGGTGGTCGTCATTAAAACAATCCGGATCCTCTAATCTATTCTCCCTATCTCAGCTTCGTCCGATCTCACACCCCAAATATCTCCACGCACAAATTAAGTATGGTATAAAAATCAGTCACGATATCTGGGGGGATGTTGCCAATGCAGAATAATTATGGTAACATCAAATAATTATGGTAACGTCAAAATTATGGTAATATCAAAATATGGTAACATCAATTATGCTCCAGACTTGGTTCTCCTTAATCACGTACAAATTAACTAGGCAATCACGTAGGCTGTTGTCAACGCTGAATTTTTATGGTAACATCAAAATATGGTAACATCAATTATGCTCCAGACTTGGTTCTCCTCAAATCAATCACGCTCCGGGAAGACACCTTCCTTCATTGCACTATCCTCATCCTTCTACCACCCGACTGATCAATCACCGAAGCAAAAAAAACATGAACTGTGTCTTTGCTTTTTCTCGTCGTCGTTCCAGGTATGTCTTCGTTGGAGCACACTTCCCATCACTCCCCTTTGCCTTCCTTCATCTTCATTCTGCATCTGCATTTGCATTCATCAGCAAACTGCACAGGCATTCATCAGCAAACATGAATGCGAAATGATAGATTTGCAGATGTTGCCAGTCTGGCACTTGCCTGTGCAGTTTAGCTCTATATTCCTCTTCACGGCTGTAACTTTGTAGCTATTTCAGTGATTTAGTTGTTCTTTCTTTTGATCATGTATAAATGCGATGGTCTCCTGGCCTCTATGCTGAAGTAATAGGCTGCTATTACAACCATATATTCTTTGACACTCTCATTTGCTTTGTATGAATCGTCTTAGTAACCAAAGTCTACGATCCTTGCAACCAAAACACCGAAGGAGAGAGCAAGATGGACGAGCTGGATTAAATTTTGCGAGTCTAGAATACAAATAAATGAAATTATGGTGTTCATGTGGCGGCGGTGTTTATCGATGAAGTTTTAATTCAAACTGGAATATGTGAAACAATGTTTAATTTTCTATGGTTTTACTTTTATTATAAGTTTGTATCATTTCGGTAAGTCATTTATTTGTTTGATCATCTGTACAAAAATCAACCTTTTTTGAACGGGCATTCTGCCAATAAAAACTACAATATTCTGTGTTGATATAAAAAAAAAATCTGCTTGATTATACATTTATACATTGCCTGGAATAAGGTCGTCCCAATAATCCAAACAAAATTTAGGAATATGTGATGATAGAATGACGCCCAAAAAACAAATTCATCCACAGACACATACATACATTCGCCCCTATAAACCCCCACACGTACATGTCTCTCTACAAACACGTTTGAAAGACTGACAGGTGGTTTATATCGGTTTTTGAATTTTGCCATGCTAGACGCACGGTGTACCCAAACTTGCCAAAAAAATGTTACCCAAATCATTTGTTATTTTATTTTCTTTATCCATGTCAGCACACTATGTATTGGCAAGAGTATATTTCTTGCTCGTGTATTGGCATAATATTAACAAGAATTCGAATATTTGCAAAAGATGTACGCTTTCAGACTACTGAGAATATGTGGCGGTTAAAGATTAATATTATGTCCTAATAATAATAAATATCTGAATCAGAGAGAAGGGCACTAAAGATTTTACCTGAAGATACTGAAAATGTATAAATGCTGCAACCTGCAATCCTTCAGCCCAAGTATAATGATTTGGAGTGCCAAGAATGCTATAGATTTTGTAAATTTCATCTGCTTCACTGAGGGACAAAGAACAAAGTTAAAAAATAGCCCTGCTTAACCAATTATTTGAAAGAACATACCACCAAAGAATTAACGAACTTAAATTATGTGGTGCTTATTAGCCCATGCTAATGACTTACTGAACAATATGGCAATGAAATCTGTCAGGTAGAGGTCTTTGGTGTCGCCATAGCTGCAGCTGATAGATACAATTTCAGAATTTTACGAACAACATTGGCATTGATGAATGATTTTAAAAAGGTTAAAACCTCAACAGCACGTGCATCGAACCTGCAAGTTTCATCAAACAGAGAAATCATTGAGGAAATATAAATGGCACATCTGCTTTATTCAGGTGATTGATCTGAATGTTGTGCACGTACGCATAGTTGCAGACATCGGTGTCTCAACAATCTTTACTACTATTGAATTCTATTTTCAAGTTTAACAAGATGGAAGCTACAAATATATTATAGACTACCAAAATAAAAAAGTACTCATGATCGGTCAATAAAAAGAAAATGATCCTACACCAAAATAAACAGGAAATATTCTGTGCCCCAACACCTACCAAATATCGATCATATGTACCAATATAAAAAAACATTACCTATTATTCCCCTCCCTGATCAACCTTCACCGGCGACGTCGGTACCACGAATCCTCATCGGCAAGCACGGACGAGAGGTGAGCCGCTAAACCCCTCTACCATCAATGCCACGCCCTCGAATTCGTCCGTCAGCGCCGCACACCTAGGCCTTACTCTCTCGGCCAGGTTACCGACAGCTGCCGCTGCGGCATAATGCGACACGGGGGGAACTGCGGCAGCGCGGGGGAGCGGGCGCGTCTGGCACCGCGACACCAAGGAGGCCGGGGTTCAGCGTGGGCTTCGGCGTGCAGGCGCCACGTAGGCGAGGAGGAAGACGGTCGCGCAGGCGAGGCGGAGGACGGCCGCAGCAGCTCGGGCATGCAGGTGCCGCTCTGGCTCCCGCGTGCAGGCGCCGCGCACGCGAGGCTGGAGACGGCCGCGTGGGCTCCGTCATGCAGGGCAGCGCTGCCGAGGTTGAGAAGCGGCGACGCGACGTGGGCTCGAGGATTGGGTCGGCGGTGTTGAGGGAAAGGGAGGATGAGGAGGACGGCCGGGCTCAGGCGTGGCTCGGAGGACTGCAGGGCCTGCGGGCTGTCCGGGGGGGGGCGCGGACGGCATGGGGAGGGAATAGGATAGAGAGAGTGAGAGGGTTATTAATTCTGTGAAGAGATTGTCACATGTATACTTGTCATTTATTTCAGCTATTTCTATTTTCTAATTCTGTTATATGTTTTTTAGATCACATAAACACATGGAGACAATAAACCCAGACGGAATGATGCTTGACGGAAACAAAAGCTCACCGAATTTGACACATTCAAAAGAGGTGCAATGAAAAAATTGTGTTTAAATGCATTTTTCATATTTCGATATGTAGAGTTTTTATTTGATAATATGTTTCACCTTTGTAGATTATGCCCGGGGCCAAAACAGATATTATCGATACTCCAAAAGAACACGCTGCCATAGGCACGGATGCGATGTTGGTAGAAGAGACAGAAAACTCATCGACTATTAAACAACCAAATAAGGTGATTGTCTTTATTTTCTACGCATGTTTCCATATGCCAATGTTTTAAGTTTTATTTTGTTTCCATAATTTTTTCACATAAAAATGTTGCACTTTCGCAGGTCAAGAACAATATAGATATGGATGTCATCAGTCTTCCAGTACAAGGTACCATCATAGAACCCAACACGATGCTTTTGGAAGAGACTTCACAGGCTTTTACACAGTCAAAGGAGGTGCATTCACGGCATAGTAAGCCCAAGAAAGCAAACACACATGTTATACTTGAAGGTACTTAGTTCCGCTCTGGTTGTCCTCATTTTCTTTATGCTTGATTATTTTTACCGAACTTATATATCATGCCAGACTACGTCTGCACCAGTGAAGATTTTTCTATTATTGAATCAATCATGTATGCGCCTAAAAATACTAAGTTCGTCGATATCGGTGATTCTTTATTATCTAATGATGACTTTAGACGTCTTACACGTGATGATGCATTCTTGCCAGGCCACGTAAGTCAACAACATAGAGACCACTACTTACACATTATCTAAAATTGTCTTGAACTTAAATATCTGTTATGTGTTCGATTATAGGTTATAAATGCATATATTTATTGTATAAGCGCATGCGATCATCTGCGGGAGAGACCGGGTGGAAAGGTATATCTCGATACCACTTCCGTAGCTGCTGTACTTAAAAAATCAGAACATCACCGTTCCATGAAACGGGTGCATCTTTATCTAAAGCATGACATGGTAAAAATTAACTCACTACCTATGGATCTCATTCATGGGTTTTGAATATGTGTGTTTCTTAGTCTTATACAATATTTACTTCAGGTCTTATTTCCTATAAATATAAGTAAGACGCACTGGTATTTACTGGTCGTAAATGTAAAAAAACGTGTGATTCAAATATTGGACTCACTTGGTGATTCAATGGGGCAGAGTGACATCAATGTTATGGTAAATAACTATTGATTTTGATTCACTCTTTACATTATGTTTGCCTCAATATCTAATACCTTTTGTCTCAAATAAAAGTAGCAGGGACTTGAGAAGCATTTGAAAATCGCATCCCAAATGAAATATTTTGACAAAGATGACAGGTGGATGGATCTCGATGTCACAACATGGCCAGTAGTAGAACAGTTTCAACAACGTATGCAAACTGATGGGTATGTTGACCTCTTTTTTTTAGATGGATGGGTTTATACGTGTACCAATAGCGCATTGGTACAATTAATTTTATGCATGTCCAAATGTTATTTATGTTGATTTTTCTATATGAATTACTAAAATGGTGCATAATAATCTTGTAGCGCAACGTGCGAGTTATTCATGCTTAATTATATGGAATATTGGACAGGTGATGTGTTGTCTGATCATTTCACTCAGGTGTGTTATTATTTTTAAGGCCGCTTACATTTTTAATAGTTGTCTTAAGGAGATGTTTTTAAATATTATATTTTGCAGAAGGATATGAAAGAATTTCGCCGAAAATTAATCATTGTACTGGTGGAGTTCGAATTGAATAAGATAAAAGGAACGCCAATATACTATAAACCTACCAATGAAGAAAATGTGTCTACTTCTGATTGTATGATTGTGGAGGGTCCAAAGCAACTAGACTTGAGTGATAAAGTCCACATCATACCCACAAAACCACACAAGTTAGTTGACGAGCTATTCCAACACATCATGTCGATTCAAGACCCCAAATTATTAAAGTACGTAAGCAGTATGTTAAAAAAATACGGCTCCAAACCATATCCAATAGATTTGAGTCTTAAGAAAATCCAGGATATACTTAGGATGGACTAACATATGGACAATGACTGCTTCAACTTAGGAATTCGTATAGTGGCATGCGACGAGATCCTACAGATAGCAGAGACTGATGTGCACTACATGAATCTACGTTTTTGTGTAAGTTACTACAATCTGGCCTTTTCATTGTTGTCACTATGTTTCTAAATATATTTTTTCTCAGACGGCGATGGTGGATTCCACACGAGGTAAAAAATACCAAGTAAAGCCAAATATACAGTCCCTAGCAACATTGTTTAATAGTTGGCCTGGGATAGACTACAAAATCGCATCACGCAACTTGGTAAATATATTCACTTATCCAACGGTGTCACATTACATGTGTTTCTAATGGTTATCTTTTTGAAGTTTTTTCTTCCTTATGCATACGCGGGTCACTTTAACTTGTTCTCCATCGATAAGCATGAATGTATTGTGTCTGTTATTGATCCTTGGTCCATGCCACCATCGTCGGAGGGTAAAATGGTTCGGTCGCATAAGATGAAATTGATCTTACAAAGAATTACAATCTACCTAACCGACACACTTGCATTAGCACAACCTGGTTGGGATGCCGATATATTTTCTGGCCACGCACGTCGCCAACTGATATCCCGCAAAGTTCAAACATGTAAGTATCTCTAAAATAAAACCCATATGTTTTAATTTCTTTGGTAATTAAGATAATAACGAGTCATTTATCTACAGGAAAGCGTCTGGTTATTTTCATTTTTTATATTATGTTCTCATGGAATGGTAAAAACTTGGTTCATCCAATATGCACGATGGGTACTTTACGCTGCAATTTCTATTTTTTCACTAAAACTATACATGCTAATGACAAGTATTGTTGTGCAGAATGTTATCGACCGGAGGAAGAATTTTTTGGTACGCTTGCTCAAGTACCATCAAAATGAAGCACTCGAAAATATTCCATACATTGTACGACATACTCTAAGGAGTATCGAGGAGGACATTTTTTTAATATAAAATAGTTAATTAGTGGAGTACTTATTGCATATTCAAACGATGTCAATATATGGTTGTTAAATATATTTCAGACCGGTTAGAATCTTATAAGTTTTTCCAAATATCTTGTGATTTTGATACACGTGATTTTTTACAACTATTGTATTGACACAACGTGAGAAAAAAAGAAACCGTAGCAACGCATGGGCATTCAACTAGTCTAAGTAAAAGATCAGTACTTGCAGCTGAGATCTGTTGGGAGTTACACATAAATCCTGATGGAAAACGAAAGATAGCTCTAAAAGTGAAGATCTTTCTCTAGTTGGTGCTTAAAGGTGGATTTGAAATACACAATGCCATTTATGTGGGCACAATGAAACTGTTAGAACATCTCCAGCCGCGTTCTCAAAGCGATCCCAAACAACGTCGGATTTAGCGTTTGGGGGATGCGTTTTCTTCATGCCGCGTTTGTCGACGTTGCTCCCCAGTCGCGTTTCCCAAACGCGGCCCTAAATTTTTTTGAAAGGGTTTTCGAAAACACAACCATTTTATTAAACATATCATACAAATAAATATGATTGCCAAAATTATTTTCAAATTAAAATACAACAAACAATAAGACAACTAAACAAATATATAATAAGTGAGACTAGATCAAGGCGCCGCGGCATTTGCTGATAATCCTCTGACACTCCATATATGCTTAACGAGATCATTTTGAAGTTGCTTATGAACATTGCTGTCACGGATCTCTGCGTGCATGGCGAGAAAATCAGTAAAACCTGCAGTCACCTCATTATCAACCTTCGCAAGAGGGCCCTGACACTCATAGTGTAACATCCCAAAAATTTCAAAACAAAGACAATGCACTTCCCTAGTTCCAAATTTTGGAACCAACAAAAACTTTTATTAAATAGAGTATGATACTTAGTGATCTTGCTTAATTCTTGTGCAATTGCCATGATTGCTTGTTATTAGTATTTGAAGTGATCTAAAACCCTAAACCTCACCCCTCTTTTCACCATCCTAGTTAAAATAAATAAAAGGAAATTAAATAAGAAAAAGGCATATGTGCCTATGGCTATAATTATAAATCTTTACCCTAGAACCTTCCACTTTGTTTAGAGGTTTGGAAAACCTTCACACACCTTACCTAGTACTTATCAAACCTAATCCAAGTTGTTTCCAAAGAAAATAAAAAGAAACTAAAAATGCCATAGAGGCATATGAGAGTAAAATGCAAATATGTGAATTTAAGAACCTTGACCCTAATACTTGTTGTGAATGGTTGGATCATTTCCATATACCATTTCAACACTCAACAACACCATTTGGGCCAATCCAAGTCAAATTAAATTTTAAATGCAACATATGCATAGAGGCATATGTGGCACCTAGCCATTTCACCAATTTTTGCCCTATGACTCTAAACCTTGACCAAAGGATGGGAAACCATCTCTCAACCTAATATAACACTAAATTGACCCTAACCCATGTCTAAGTAAAGCAAGATCACCCACTTACAAGTTTAGTAAAATTTGACACCTCACCTCTTATGTATTAAGGCCAAATTTGCAAATCTTTGAACAAGACCATTTGAATTGGTTTCAATGATTTTAAAATGTTTCTAAACCCATAAGAATCACATTAGAGTCAACCAAAGTCAAATCAAATGGAGAGAAATCACATAGTGAGAAAATCCCCAAAATTACCTCACATACACTTAGCCAAATTTGCAAATCCTCAACCAAGGCCACCATTGCTTGATCCCTTGCTTGTAAAACTCTTATATATGATAAATAAACACAATTGCATCAAGGAAACAAGAATCAAATCAAAGGAAAATTCAAAACTCACATACATGTGATAATGGTCACATGTCCCAATTTTATTTTCTTCCCCACTTTGCACCAATTTTTCTTCTGATTTCTCAACTAACCTTGGTCAACCAAAGTCATGTCATCCAAGACCATATGAAAGTGAACAACTTTTATGTTGACCATCATCACTGATGTTGACCAGGTTGACCAGCAAAGAGGTGCCAAGTGGAGACTTTGAATTAATGTGAAGATCAACCCCATTTTGAAATCTCACAAACCTTAACCAAATCCACCACCACCACCACCATTCTTTCACTTTATTTATACAATTGAGTTGCACCAAAAAAAATTTCAAAATTTGAAAAGAATTTTCATGCGGCCATTGTGTCGAGCACCTTGGGTGCACAAATCTGGAAATGTGTTACATGCTTATACCCACTGGATTTTTGCCTCCACCACTTTAATTTTGTGATCATTGGGCTCCCCGCATCCCCCGCATCAGTGCATGTCCTTGCTGGTGCTGAATAAAGTGGGGAGACAGCAAAATTTTGGCCATGTCGTGCACATGACACACACACAAGCCCTGATCCTCTCTGGCCCTCCTCTCTCTCGATCATCATGTCCTGGAGCACGCCTTGTACTCGTTGATCATCACCCTGCCCAGCTAGAACTCGCGCGACGCCCACATTGGCCAAACCAGACGCGCCCATGCACGTCCAGTACGTGCCAGTGAGCACGCTCACCGTGCGCTGGACACGCCAGAGCGGCGAGCCGGGTCGTCGCCTCAGTCCTCCCCTACCTCCCTATTTCTGCATCACGCATCCTCACCACTCCAGCTACACGCTAGACATGCCCACTCGCCTGCGGAGGACCAGTCGACGTCGCCATGATCAAAACCTTCCGCCGCGGTACCGCAAGGACACCTCCGTCGCTAGCACGCCACAGACCATCATTTCGCACGCCATCACGCGCGCTAGCTCCGCCTAGCCGTCGCCTACCCGACGCGCATCGTAGCTTGCCCCTTCGCCGTCCAGAAACGCCACGCCATGAGCGACCCCTCTCAGCACCCGCGGCATCACCTCTCCCGCTATAAATAGAGAAGCTCCGGGCACCATTTCTTCACAAACTCTCCTCCCCTCTCACCCCTGGTTCTCCTCGCATCACTAGCTAGTCCGATTAGCACCTCCACCGCCGGAATTTCAAGATCGGAGCCGCCGGAGGCCGCAGCTCACCGTCGCCGGTCTACGTCGCCCCGGGCCTCGCCACCGCTACCAGACGTTTCCTCGCCGTCGACAACGCCGCCTCGCCCCCACCAGAACCCCGCGGGAGCTTCCGTCGTGCCGCCGACCCCCTACCTCGCCGGCGCAGCGAGCTCCCCTCCCCCGTCGACAACGACGACTCTCAGCCGTGCGATCTCCATCTGATCCAACGGCGCACGTTGCCAGGTACCGCTTCGGCGTTTAAGAGTCACAGACAGGCAGGCCCCACCTCGTCAGGCGGCCCGCGCACATGGGCTGTGTTGCTGGGCCGTGCTACCCTGGTTATTTCATTTAGGCTCGCTAGGTTTTCCCGCGTGGCCCAGTAATTTAAATTTGGTTTAATCCATTTAGTTCAAATCCAATACTGCTGCCCACTTCAAATTTGAATAGTTCAAATTCTACAAACTCAAATTTAGCAAATCCAAATGTTCTGGAAAGCTTATGAATTGCTCTAACTAACCCCACTGGATTTAAACTCATACCTTGAGTAGTTTTTGAATAGAAAAAATAACAAAACAGAGACTTTTATGTATTCAAATAAATCCTAAAAATCAACCAATTTGAATTTTGAAGTGAATCCAATTGCAATAATTCACTTTTAACAAACTCTAATTTACTATGTAAAAATATGATATGGGTTCTGTACATGATCATGGGCTAGAATCAAAATATTGGCTATGTAGTCAAAACTAGCCCATTTAAACTATACCCAAATTTTAGGAATTTAAATCTATGAGGTATAGCACCTCATTTAAAACCCTTTCTCAAGTGATATGAAGTAATATGATGACTTCTACTGCATAGGTTCATACTTGCTCACTTGTAGAATTTAAATCAAAATAGTATTTAATATTGCCATGGTTATTTAAATCACATGAGATGATGAATCTCATTTAAATCTTTTCTCTCAAATGATAAGTGTGAAGTGTTGAACTTGGTCAACATGTGATCCTCCCTGGTTATTTGAGAAGATTAAATCTTAAGAAGATTTCAATGAGAGGACATTATTTCTCCCAAACCAA
This sequence comes from Lolium rigidum, assembly GCF_022539505.1. Classification (NCBI taxonomy): domain Eukaryota; kingdom Viridiplantae; phylum Streptophyta; class Magnoliopsida; order Poales; family Poaceae; genus Lolium; species Lolium rigidum. The sequence goes on from NC_061514.1 coordinate 354,696,157, forward strand.
AGAGAACCCTAATTCCAATCTTTAATGAGAGGAGATTATTTTCCTAATATTGAATAAGGAAACCCTAGAATAATTCTTGGATAAATATTAAATAGTGATGCTAGATCATTTGGGTGAGCCATTAAGGCTAATTAAGTTTACTTAAGTGTTGTCTGGTGATTGTATCCTCGTATTCGTTTATAGACGCTAGCACCGGAGACTATCAAGAGGAGGAGGTATTCTACCAGGAGGAAGAGCCAGAAAACTTTGATCACCTCACCAATCAAGGCAAGCTAGACTAATGCAAGCTAATATTCTTGCAAGCTAACACTCTTGCAAGGTTCCCTTGTGCAAAGCTCTACAAGAGCAAGGCACCATTATTTTTACTTTATGCTTAATGCTCCTATCCCAAGTTTTTACTTTACAAGCTTTTCTAAATTTTGTTTATCAAAGTTTACTTTTTGATTCATGATTCACTTGGTTTAGATATAGAGTAGAACAAGAGCATCAAAGTTAGCCTAGAGCAAGAAAAGCTAGTTAGCACCCCTCATGACTAGTTGCTATTGCTAAATAAATAAAATTGATTACTCTAGATGGGAACTTGTGAAATGAAATGACTTTGAAAACCTTGGAATGATGATTCATTCTATTGAAAGATTTTGAAGGTGAATATGACTTGTGAATGACTTGGTGAATTTTACAAAAACTGATGGTTGGGTTCGGATGCGATACCATTCCAATTTGAAAGTACCCCCACAATACCCAATATGGGTAAGGGCTTAACTAGAAATTTATGTGCTTTAGTATGGGTTCCCTCTAAACAAGCGTCATCGGGGTTAGGCCGAAGGCTGCCTCTACAACAAACAAAACGATGTGATATGATGTGGAATGAGGTGAATGTCCGGCCCAAGCCCTGTGCAGTTCCCGGGTTGATCTGCGGTTTTCACCGGGAGGCCAAGCTCATGGGGAGAGGTGCTCATACTAGAGTATGTAAGTGAAAGGTTATGGTTGGTAGTCCGCATACGGAGTATGATAAATCAGGGCCGATTAACCACCGACGGATTATTGCAAATATTGTGGCACAAGTGTACGACCTCTGCAGAGTGTAGAACTATTCGAATAGCCGCGTCCACGGTTATGGACGGTTGGAAAGGCCATACTGTTCCGTCATCAGACCATTTTCAAAAATGTGACACATGACTTGTGATTTGATTTTGAAAGGTGAATGATGAACTTTGAATTGAATCACAACAGAGTTGTGGGAATGACACTAATGTTCCCACTGGAGTTAGTATAGTGATTCAAGCATCTTTACTAAATGTTTATGAAATAAATTTGGCTTTATGCAAATAAACCTAGAGCTTAGTATCCCCTTACTATAGTTGATGGTGCTTACACTAGTATTAGTTTGCGAGTACTTTAAAAGTACTCATGGCTTTGTCCCTGGCTATTCAAATGGCCAGACTATGAAGGTGAACAGCAAGTACGAGGAAGATGGACAGCGAGGACGTCTACGACAACTAGGACTACTCCCGACGTCAAGCGTTGGCCCGTGGATTAGATAGCCACTACTACTTCGCTTCCGCTATTTGTGATGTTCGTTGATCGATAGATCAACTACTATTGTAATATTGGATCATGTGATCTACCCTTGTAAGATGATTATGTGTTGTAATAAATGATGACTCTATGATATTCAACTATTATGTCTCGCAACAACAATATTCCTGGGATTGCGATGTATGGCATAATAGGCATCTGGACTTAAAAATCCGGGTGTTGACAAGTTGGTATAAGAGCCATTGTTTGACCTTAGGAGACCCTAGTTAGAATGGACGTCCGAAAAACTTAGATTCAAAACAAAGAAAGTGAATATTTCTGAAAACTTATTCTCACCCTTATCTTAAGATCTTTTCAAAAGAATAAATCCATGCTCTACTTTTCTTTATAATTGTACATAAAATTTTGCACACTTGATCACTTCTTTAACTTACTTATCCTAATTGCTCACAGATGGAGTACCAATGGGAGTGTTATCAGCTTGGTCCCGGAGGCAACCTCAGGTTCGAAAAGGATTTGAAGCAACTAGTGGAATATCTAGGACACCCGTATCCCGAGTTCTTCGGAATACCCCTCAACAACCACTCCGGAGAACCACGTCGGTGGGAAGTTTCTACTGATCTACGAAGAAAGCTTGGAGCCCCGGTATGGGAAACCATCTGGTTTTCTGTAACGGGAAACACCTGGAAGGAAGGACTAGTCCGAGCTATGCAAGAAGCAATTTTCCGTCTGTGCGGACAAAATGAGGACAAGATCAAGAACACTCGCTTCATCTACTACCCAAGACAGGATTCCATGGGAAGACCGATGACCATGCCACCACGTACGGAGATGAACCCCTATGAAGCACCCCAGGACTTCAGGAGGTACAAAACCCGCAGGGATTTGGACAACGCCCTCGCCTCTCGCCAAGCACATTACCCGTGAAGATGCAGAATTCCACCCTGAAGAGTAGTATCACCCAAGCACTTAAGTAGGTGTGAGTTGTATCAGGATCCCCTTGTATCGTAGAGCGATGAATGGTTCTTCAAACCAACGGTGTGTTAGCTTTGTAATATGTGATGTTTGGTATGAATGAAAAAGTGTTGTTGGTTTTTACCCCCGCAACACTACTCAAGTTTTCAATTTATGAACTTTATAAAATTTTCACAAAACAAACCCTAGAAATTTCCCCCTTATCTTATCATCTACCTCAATGTTCAGATGGCCCCACCAACCCGCAACACCACCCAAGATGCCATGATGCAACTGCTGCAGACGATGATGGCAGACCGAGAAGTCGAGAGAGCTGAACGCCAAGCAAACATTGCTGCACCTGCAACGGATAGCTCGAACAACCAAGGCCATGGAAACAACGATCACCCCGGATCAAAACCGAAGAACTTTCAGCACACCAACCCTCCGGTATTCAACAAGACTCGAAGAGCCCCTTGATGCCGATGACCGGCTCCGGACTATGGAGAACAACCTAGAAGTTGCGGGAGTTGAAGCCGCGAAAAAGTACTCGTTTGCCACCCACTACCTGTCGGGACCTGCCGCAGCCTCGGTGGACAAGTGCCCGTGCAATGAATGCGGGACAGATGATGACCTGGGAAGACTTCAAGCTGAAATTTAGCAAATATCATGTGCCCCAAGGACTGATCAAGAAAATGAGAGACGAGTTCCGTGAACTCAAACAAGGAAGGATGTCCGTGGTGGAATACCGCGACAGGTTTCTCACTCTGTCAAGGTACGCCCCGGATGAGACCGACACCAATGAGAAGAGAAAGGAAAGATTCCTGAACGGACTACACGACGAGATGCAGATCGTGTTAGTGAACATTCCGTTCGCCGACTTAGAAGCCCTCGTGGACTCAGCCATACGGATGGAAGGAAAGCCGCATCGAGCCAATGAGAACCGCAAGCGCAGAATGATGAACCAGAATGGACCCCACCATACCCAGACGTACCGCAACAACTCCTCTGGAGGATTCACCCCAAGATACAACAAGCCCCCTGCTCAGAGTTACCGCCCCAACAACAACAACAACAACAACAACGGAGGACCCCCGAAGCCCGGAGGCAACAACAACAATAACAGCGGTCGAAGATGGCGCTCTCTCCCACCTCCCTCTCCCACCCTCACCTCTCCCATGGCGATCAGATCTGATCCACGATGGAGGGACTCCTTCACTGGGATTTCTCGCCAGGCTTGGCAATTGAGAAACAGGTTCGTCGTCGTTTTGGATCTACCGTTCACTTTCACCCTTCTTCTTCTCCCAAGGAATTCTTTTTGGTGGTCACCTTTTCCTCGGCATCTTTTGCTCTCTCGGAAGAATCGGTGGGTGTTGCTCTGCAATGTTGCATTGGTGGTGACCGATTGGGCTTTAGGGTTTGCCAAACGAGTGATCGTCGCTTTCGTTTTTCGGTTGCATCTAATAAAGTGGGGCATTTCATATATGGACTTCAAGATAGGGTTTGGCCAGATTTTGTCTGCCATTTCTCTCTGTATCGTGGGGTTCAATCACATGTTAAGGGATTTATGTTGCCCAATTCTGAGGCGTGGGCTTCTTGTGATCATAATATTGAGGTGGCACAGAGGAGTTCTTTAAAGTTGCGCCCATCCCTCTCTGTTTTGGCTAATAGTGCTGCTAAAGATCTTGGGTCTTCTGATCATGAACTGGCTAAATTTGGGTTATCATATCATCCCAAACATTCTGATGATGCATTTATCAAAGATAAGGTCCAGCATTTAGGGTCTGCATCCGTGGGATCTACATCTATTTCTCTTGGACAATTCTGCTTTGACATCCCTCTAGATCAGGGACAGGGTTCTACATCCAATGGGGAATCACTTCTGCACATCAATTTGCCTAAATGTTTTGGTCAATGTGCTACGAAACAGAAGACTCAACGTTCATCTGAGTCAGATCCGCCAAAAAAGGGTTTAGCGGAAGGAAATGTAACAACCCCTAATATGGCTCCTTCCATGCATGCATGGTGTTTTTCTGTACCAGGGACCACTCTGTTACATTTGGAAGATTTGCGATTGGCAAAATATTCTGATCAAGATATTATGGAGATTTTGGATGTTCCCTCAGTGCCTCCTATGGAGTTGACCTTCAAAATATTGGGTTATTGTTCACAATGCAGTTTGCTCGATCATCAACTCAAAGATTGCCCTGGGTCATGTGATTCTTGTGCCTATCTAGGGAGAGCTTGTACTGCTTGTGCTTCAAATAGAGTCATTCAAAAACCTGACTGTGCAAAATGCCTTGGAGTTGGACATGTTACATTCAAATGTCAAATGGGCTGGCGTTGTCGAAAATGTCTTAAATTAGGTCATTGGGCCAAAATTTGTGCGGAGAAGCCCAAGATGGTTTGGAGGATGAAACAATGCAAATCTACCATGGAGAGGAGTATTAGTCGTATGACAAAGCAGGTTTGGGTTAAAAAGGTAATTTCACAGCAGCCGTCTATTCAAAGCAACTTGGACACATTGACGGCAGGCGAATATCTGGGAGTTATTGACACCTGCCGTAGCGAGCCTTTACTCGACCCTACCTGCGCCGCCTCGTCTTCGTTCTCCTTCCCATCTGCAACTCCGCCTGCTACTCCTTCTACTGTTCATACCCAAAAGCAGACGACAATGGCGACGTTCCCTGTCAATCCGTTGGCGTTTCTCCCGGAAGGCATGACGGTGGACCATGGTCCAGTTGATCGGAAGGTCCGCACGGATCTTGTCGTGCCTGCCTTCGCTCCGCTGCAGAACGACAAGGTCATCATCGCCGAGACAAGCAGGTTTGTGCCGATTCAGCTCAGAGAGGATATGCGCCTAGCTGTTCAGGGTATGATTCAAGAGGCTGGCTTTGAGGTTAGAGCTGTAGATGATCATCCGTTTGGGCTTGGGATCTATACTTTGGCAGATACTCTAGCTGCTGATTCTCGTTCGTGGCTTAACGTTTGAAGTAGATGATGAGATTATCGTGACATTTGTTAAGCATAATGAGGCCAAGAATATGAGGTTAACTGGTTTTGGTAGAGATACTTGGATTATGTTCCTTGCCTTCCCACTTGACTTTCAGACAACATATTATATTGAAAGTGCTGTGGAAGACTTTGGTCTCCTCTCTGTTTGGCATAACCCTAGGGGAAACAAGAAATATGTGCTGGTCAAGGTGAAGCTGGTAGATCCTAAGTTTGTTCCTAAGAGTTTGGTTATACATCAGCTAGGAGGGGCTAGACATAGTTGGACTGTTCCTGTTATTATGCTGAGGAGTTCTGACTGGAATGCACATGCATATGATCTGCCTCCTCCTCCTGAAGATCCTGCTCCTGAGGATGGAAACCCTCATCCTTTGTATGGCCCCTATGTCACTGCTGAACAAGTTTACCAACAGCAACTGCAAGCATGGTTTCAGCAAAATGCAGCTCCAGGGCATCAGTATGGTCATCACCATGGTATGCAACATCAGGGTCCTCCTCCTGCAGCACAACAGATGCAACAGTAGCACTTGGAGCTTCAGCAACTGCAGCAGATAGAGTTCCAGGACATGGAAGTGGAAATGCAGCCTCCTCTCTTTAATTTCCAGACTCTTCTAGCAGAGCAAGGGGTGCCTTTTTATGCTGGACTGCCACCACCTAGGAATAATGTGGTTGATAGTCCTATGCAAGCCTGGACAGACTCTGGGGCTATCACTACCTCTTCTGATGCTCAGTTCAGGGATGATGAGGACTGCGAATCTTCGCTATCACTCGTCAACTTCGCAAGGGTCAACAGCAGTTTTATGATGCAAATGCCTCTCGCTCTCATTGCCTTCTCTGTTGCATCTAAAGTGTGTTCTGTTTTTCTGGCACCTAGGCTACATCTGGATAACAGCTTCTTCTTTGCCATGCCTCAAACTATGTCTAAATCTATGATGTATGAACTGATTGAGGAGCACTTGACAGTAGTACAAAAGAAGGCTAGAAAGATATCTGTGGGGCTTGGACCCTCAGCTGTTAGGGTTACTATCAAGAGTATTACTGAGGATAATCTCATATCTGCTATCCCTTGTATTGCCTCTGATATTATGCCTTCTGATGGAATTGTAGCTGGGCAGAAGAGGAAGATGGAGGTGCCATCAGATACTGCTATGGTGAGAAGGAGTCCAAGGCAAAATAAATATGATGGCTTCAAAGTGCATTTGGTTTCTGATACTAAAGTGATTAAATTTAAGGTCATGCCAAGGAAAGTACCTGCCATCAAGTACACTGCTAAGGAAAAGGGGAAGAAGATTCTGCAGAATGAAGAGGAAGATCTTTCTCCTACTCCTGTCCCTATCCTTCAGTCTATTGGTGTCAACCTTTGTGGTATTCATCCTTCAGAGGTCTCCTCTCAGAAGCTTCTGTCTGAGGAAGTGGAGAATGAAGACAATAGTCAGTAGTGTCTTTTATGTATAAGCTTAAGAAGTGGTCTGTTTTGTGTTGGAACATTCGTGGTTTGAATGGTTGTGATAAACATTTAGCTCTTCGAAATGCTATCATTTCTAGTGGGTGTTCAGTTGTTTGTCTGCAGGAAACTAAGAAAATGCACTTTGATCTGGCTTTTATTAAGCAGTGTTGTCCATCTAGCTTTGATGAATTTGTGTATGTCCCTTCTGTTGGGGCATCTGGGGGCTTAATTATCATTTGGCAAAGTTCTGTGTTCTCTGGAATGGTTATGCATTGTACTTCTTTTGCCCTATCTGTTTATTTAACTTCAACACATAATGCACATTCCCTCACAATTATGAATATCTATGGACCTTGTGAAGGACAAAACAGAGAGGCTTTTGTCAAATGGCTTTTTGAGTTGAATATACCAGATGATGAGGACTGGTTAATCATGGGTGATTTTAATTTTATTAGATCCCCATCCAATAGGAATAAAGCTGGTGGCAATATTAATGATATGATGATTTTTAATGATTTTATCAGAGAGCAACACCTTACTGAAATCCCTATTAAAGGAAGAAAGTATACCTGGAGCAACATGCAAGATAATCCATTGCTGGAACAGTTGGACTGGTTTTTTACATCTATGCATTGGACTCTAAGTTATCCAGCTACAGTAGTTTTGCCACAAGGAAAGCCCACCTCTGATCATGTTCCTTTACTGGTGTCAATTCAATCATCAATCCCTAGCAGTAAGATCTTTAGATTTGAGAATTATTGGGTGGCACACCATGGTTTTTTAGAAGTTGTAGCAAAAACTTGGGCTAAACCTACACATAAAAGCTCCAAGTGCTGCAAACTTGAATGAAAAGTTCAAAAGGATGAGATATGAGTTGAAAAAATGGAGTAAGTCAATTTCCAAGTTATCTCGTTTGCATTGAGAATTCCAATAAAGCTCTACCGAGGTCTGGATCGGCTAGAGGATTTGAGAGGCCTAACTCGCCGTAGAGTAACTTTAGGAAAATCTTAAAGAAACATTTATTATGTCCGTTGAATTTTCAACAACAATATTGGAAGAAGAGATGCACTCGTTAGGTGGACTAAATTTGGTGATGAGAACACAAAATTCTTTCGATCAATGGCTACGTAAAGATATAGAAGAAACTCCATTTCTCAACTCACTTTACCAGATGGTACTGTTGTTACTGAGCATAAAGAGAAAGAACAATTGATTTTAATACCTATAAAGAAAGATTAGGCACATCACAGGCTCCTGAGATGTTATTTGAACTGCAGCAGAGATGATTCAGCCTGTGCCAGGGTTAGAAGAACTTTCTGTGCCATTTACTACAGAGGAGATTGATTTGGTAGTCAAACATATGCCAATAGACAAGGCTCCTGGTCCTGATGGTTTTAATGGGCAATTTCTCAAGTCATGCTGGCATATTATCAAACATGATATTTATAAACTGTGTTTTGATTTTTATGAGGGGAAGTTGGACATTGAGAGTATTAATATGGGTCATATTACACTTATACCCAAGGTAGCCTCTCCACAATCTGTTAATGATTTCAGGCCAATTACTCTTTTGAATTGTTGTCTCAAGATTATCACAAAGATCCTAGCCAATAGGCTGCAAAAAGTGGTGTTGAGAATTGTGCACAAAAATCAGTATGGCTTTCTTAGAGGAAGGACCATTCAAGACTGTATTGCTTGGGCTTTTGAATTTATCCATCAATGCTCTGCATCCAAAAAGGAAATAATCTTGCTTAAGTTGGACTTTGCAAAGGCTTTTGATACAATTGATCATGGAGCAATGATCAAAATAATGAAACAAATGGGATTTGATGAGAAATGGATACAATGGATTTCTATCATTTTTGCTTCTGGAAAATCGGTCTGTATTATTAAATGGAGTCCCCGGGAGACAATTTTTCGTAAAAAGAGGTGTAAGACAGGGAGATCCACTCTCCCCCTTATCTTTGTTCTAGTTGCTGATTTACCGCAATCTGCCATTAACAAAGCCTTCTTGGATCATACACTACAAGCCCCCTATTCTCCTGATTATGGTATGGATTACCCTGTGATACAGTATGCTGATGACACTCTCATCATTATGCCAGCATGTACTCAACAAGTGATGATCATGAAAGATATTTTGAACAAATATGCAGCTTCCACTGGTCTACATATTAATTATAGTAAATCAGTGCTTATCCCAATTAATTTATCAGAGGAAACTGCTGTAAGTATGGCCCAAAACTTTGGCTGCTCCATTGGGAAGATGCCATTCACATACTTGGGATTACCTCTGGGTACTACTAAGCCTACAGTGATGGATTTAATGCCTCTGGTGGATAGAATTGAGAGGAAAATGTCAGCTTCCTACATGATGATGTATTACAGTGGAAGAGTGACAGTAATAAACTCTCTGCTTACCTCTATTGCAATGTTTGCTATGTGCTCCATACAGATTCCCCCCAAAATCCTTGAACACATAGAGAAGTTGAGGAGACATTGTCTTTGGAATAAAAAGACAGATGAAGGAGAGAAATGTTTCTCATTAATTGCATGGGATAAAGTCTGTAGGCCAAAGAAAAAAGGAGGAGTAGGAGTGTTAAATCTTAAGCTACAAAATGAAGCCCTTCTTCTCAAGCATCTACATAAATTCTATAACCGTGAAGATGTACCTTGGGTCACATTATTATGGAAGTCATACTATCAGGAAAAGGTTCCTCATGCCATGCTTCCAGTAGGCTCCTTCTGGTGGAGAGATATCTTCAAACTCACCCCATTATTCAGGGGTATAGCTTCCTGTCAGGTGGGTGATGGCACAAATGTTCTATTTTGGAAAGATAGTTGGATGGAGAACATTGCCTCTGAGAAGTACCCAAGAGCCTTTTCTTTTGCACTTGATGCAGATAAATCTGTCCAAGATTTTATTACTGCTCCCACTCTTGCTGATAACTTCTGGTTACCTGTATCATCTCAAGCTAGAGAGGAAATTAGGGATCTTCAAAATGCATCCAGAGAATTGGTGTTGGACTCACAAGACAGAGATAGATGGGTTTATGACTGGGGAGCCACAGTCTTCACCTCCCAGAAATACTATCAATATTGCTTCAGGGATATCACAGTACATGCAGCGTATGGCTGGTTATGGAAATCTAAATGTACTCCTAAAATGAAATTTTTCTGCTGGCTCCTTATTTCAGACAGATTAAACACAAGAAATATGCTGAGAAGAAGGAATATGGTCCTGAGTACTGGATTTGGTTGCATGCTCTGTCACAATCCCCCTGAGGAAACAGTGGAACACCTTATATTCCATTGCAATTTTGCTAAGCAATGCTGGGACTGTCTAGATTGTATTTGGGCTCAGTCAGGTGATAGATTACAGATCATCACACAGGGGAAGAACAACTGGAGAAAACCAATGTTCATGGAGATCTTCATAGTGTCGACTGGAATATATGGAAGATCGAAATAATTGGCATTTTAGAGGGATTAATCCAGAATTGAAGAACTGGATCCTTGGCTTCAAAGAGGACTTTCATTTGCTGGTTCATAGGACTAAGCAAGAGCTACATCCCTTTATTACTTCTGTAGTTGATTCTCTGTAAAAAGGTCCTTAGTCTAAAAAGGTCCTTAGATAGATCCTCCCTCACACCCTCCTTCCACCCCTGTACATATGTAACTGTCATTGCCCCAGTTTAATGCATTAAGTCAGTAGGGTTTCTCGCCCTACTGTCCAAGGTTTCAAAAAAACAACAATAACAGCCACCACAACAACAACAGCAACAATGGGAACAACACCAACACCAACACTGCCCCAATAACTAGAAGCAACACTGCTCCCGTCAACCCCAAGGACAAATCCACGATCAACTGCTATGAATGTGGAGTTGTGGGCCACTACTCCAATGAGTATCCCAAGAAGCTTGCCAAGATTGCCGCCAACACCGCTGCACCTGCCTGACAACGAATCGCCGCTTCGCCGGTAGAAGGAACCAGAACAACAACAACGGTCGCCTCTACCACATGACTGCCATTGAAGCCCAGGAAGCACCCCAGACCATGCCAAGTATGTCTTCCTGTTAATAAAATATTCAATCTCTCTTAGGAACCTAACTTTTCTTAAAATCTCGGGACGAGATTTGTTTAAGGGGGAAGGGTTTGTAACATCCCAAAAATTTCAAAACAAAGACAATGCACTTCCCTAGTTCCAAATTTTGGAACCAACAAAAACTTTTATTAAATAGAGTATGATACTTAGTGATCTTGCTTAATTCTTGTGCAATTGCCATGATTGCTTGTTATTAGTATTTGAAGTGATCTAAAACCCTAAACCTCACCCCTCTTTTCACCATCCTAGTTAAAATAAAATAAAAGGAAATTAAATAAGAAAAAGGCATATGTGCCTATGGCTATAATTATAAATCTTTACCCTAGAACCTTCCACTTTGTTTAGAGGTTTGGAAAACCTTCACACACCTTACCTAGTACTTATCAAACCTAATCCAAGTTGTTTCCAAAGAAAATAAAAAGAAACTAAAAATGCCATAGAGGCATATGAGAGTAAAATGCAAATATGTGAATTTAAGAACCTTGACCCTAATACTTGTTGTGAATGGTTGGATCATTTCCATATACCATTTCAACACTCAACAACACCATTTGGGCCAATCCAAGTCAAATTAAATTTTAAATGCAACATATGCATAGAGGCATATGTGGCACCTAGCCATTTCACCAATTTTTTCCCTATGACTCTAAACCTTGACCAAAGGATGGGAAACCATCTCTCAACCTAATATAACACTAAATTGACCCTAACCCATGTCTAAGTAAAGCAAGATCACCCACTTACAAGTTTAGTAAAATTTGACACCTCACCTCTTATGTATTAAGGCCAAATTTGCAAATCTTTGAACAAGACCATTTGAATTGGTTTCAATGATTTTAAAATGTTTCTAAACCCATAAGAATCACATTAGAGTCAACCAAAGTCAAATCAAATGGAGAGAAATCACATAGTGAGAAAATCCCCAAAATTACCTCACATACACTTAGCCAAATTTGCAAATCCTCAACCAAGGCCACCATTGCTTGATCCCTTGCTTGTAAAACTCTTATATATGATAAATAAACACAATTGCATCAAGGAAACAAGAATCAAATCAAAGGAAAATTCAAAACTCACATACATGTGATAATGGTCACATGTCCCAATTTTATTTTCTTCCCCACTTTGCACCAATTTTTCTTCTGATTTCTCAACTAACCTTGGTCAACCAAAGTCATGTCATCCAAGACCATATGAAAGTGAACAACTTTTATGTTGACCATCATCACTGATGTTGACCAGGTTGACCAGCAAAGAGGTGCCAAGTGGAGACTTTGAATTAATGTGAAGATCAACCCCATTTTGAAATCTCACAAACCTTAACCAAATCCACCACCACCACCACCATTCTTTCACTTTATTTATACAATTGAGTTGCACCAAAAAAAATTTCAAAATTTGAAAAGAATTTTCATGCGGCCATTGTGTCGAGCACCTTGGGTGCACAAATCTGGAAATGTGTTACATGCTTATACCCACTGGATTTTTGCCTCCACCACTTTAATTTTGTGATCATTGGGCTCCCCTGCATTCCCTGCATCAGTGCATGTCCTTGCTAGTGCTGAATAAAGTGGGGAGACAGCAAAATTTTGGCCATGTCGTGCACATGACACACACACAAGCCCTGATCCTCTCTGGCCCTCCTCTCTCTCGATCATCATGTCCTGGAGCACGCCTTGTACTCGTTGATCATCACCACTGCCCAGCCTAGAACTCGCGCGACGCCCACATTGGCCAAACCAGACGCGCCCATGCACGTCCGATGACGTGCCAGTGAGCACGCTCACCGTGCGCTGGACACGCCAGAGCGGCGAGCCGGGTCGTCGCCTCAGTCCTCCCCTACCTCCCTATTTCTGCATCACGCATCCTCACCACTCCAGCTACACGCTAGACATGCCCACTCGCTTGCGGAGGACCAGTCGACGTCGCCATGATCAAAACCTTCCGCCGCGGTACCGCAAGGACACCTCCGTCGCTAGCACGCCACAGACCATCATTTCGCACGCCATCACGCGCGCTAGCTCCGCCTAGCCGTCGCCTACCCGACGCGCATCGTAGCTTGCCCCTTCGCCGTCCCGTAAACGCCACGCCATGAGCGACCCCTCTCAGCACCCGCGGCATCACCTCTCCCGCTATAAATAGAGAAGCTCCGGGCACCATTTCTTCACAAACTCTCCTCCCCTCTCACCCCTGGTTCTCCTCGCATCACTAGCTAGTCCGATTAGCACCTCCACCGCCGGAATTTCAAGATCGGAGCCGCCGGAGGCCGCAGCTCACCGTCGCCGGTCTACGTCGCCCCGGGCCTCGCCACCGCTACCAGACGTTTCCTCGCCGTCGACAACGCCGCCTCGCCCCCACCAGAACCCCGCGGGAGCCTCCGTCGTGCCGCCGACCCCCTACCTCGCCGGCGCAGCGAGCTCCCCTCCCCGTCGACAACGACGACTCTCAGCCGTGCGATCTCCATCCGATCCAACGGCGCACGTTGCCGAGTACCGCTTCGGCGTTTAAGAGTCACAGACAGGCAGGCCCCACCTCGTCAGGCGGCCCACGCACATGGGCTGTGTTGCTGGGCCGTGCTACCCTGGTTATTTCATTTAGGCCCGTTAGGTTTTCCCGCGTGGCCCAGTAATTTAAATTTGGTTTAATCCATTTAGTTCAAATCCAATACTGCTGCCCACTTCAAATTTGAATAGTTCAAATTCTACAAACTCAAATTTAGCAAATCCAAATGTTCTGGAAAGCTTATGAATTGCTCTAACTAACCCCACTGGATTTAAACTCATACCTTGTGTAGTTTTTGAATAGCAAAAATAACAAAACAGAGACTTTTATGTATTCAAATAAATCCTAAAAATCAACCAATTTGAATTTTGAAGTGAATCCAATTGCAATAATTCACTTTTAACAAACTCTAATTTACTATGTAAAAATATGATATGGGTTCTGTACATGATCATGGGCTAGAATCAAAATATTGGCTATGTAGTCAAAACTAGCCCATTTAAACTATACCCAAATTTTAGGAATTTAAATCTATGAGGTATAGCACCTCATTTAAAACCCTTTCTCAAGTGATATGAAGTAATATGATGACTTCTACTGCATAGGTTCATACTTGCTCACTTGTAGAATTTAAATCAAAATAGTATTTAATATTGCCATGGTTATTTAAATCACATGAGATGATGAATCTCATTTAAACCTTTTCTCTCAAATGATAAGTGTGAAGTGTTGACCTTGGTCAACATGTGATCCTCCCTGGTTATTTGAGAAGATTAAATCTTAAGAAGATTTCAATGAGAGGACATTATTTCTCCCAAACCAAAGAGAACCCTAATTCCAATCTTTAATGAGAGGAGATTATTTTCCTAATATTGAATAAGGAAACCCTAGAATAATTCTTGGATAAATATTAAATAGTGATGCTAGATCATTTGGGTGAGCCATTAAGGCTAATTAAGTTTACTTAAGTATTGTTTGGTGATTGTATCCTCGTATTCGTTTATAGACGCTAGTACCGGAGACTATCAAGAGGAGGAGGTATTCTACCAGGAGGAAGAGCCAGAAAACTTTGATCACCTCACCAATCAAGGCAAGCTAGACTAATGCAAGCTAATATTCTTGCAAGCTAACACTCTTGCAAGGTTCCCTTGTGCAAAGCTCTACAAGAGCAAGGCACCATTATTTTTACTTTATGCTTAATGCTCCTATCCCAAGTTTTTTACTTTACAAGCTTTTCTAAATTTTGTTTATCAAAGTTTACTTTTTGATTCATGATTCACTTGGTTTAGATATAGAGTAGAACAAGAGAATCAAAGTTAGCCTAGAGCAAGAAAAGCTAGTTAGCACCCCTCATGACTAGTTGCTATTGCTAAATAAATAAAATTGATTACTCTAGATGGGAACTTGTGAAATGAAATGACTTTGAAAACCTTGGAATGATGATTCATTGTATTGAAAGATTTTGAAGGTGAATATGACTTGTGAATGACTTGGTGAATTTTACAAAAACTGATGGTTGGGTTCGGATGCGATACCATTCCAATTTGAAAGTACCCCCACAATACCCAATATGGGTAAGGGCTTAACTAGAAATTTATGTGCTTTAGTATGGGTTCCCTCTAAACAAGCGTCATCGGGGTTAGGCCGAAGGCTGCCTCTACAACAAACAAAACGATGCGATATGATGTGGAATGAGGTGAATGTCCGGCCCAAGCCCTGTGCAGTTCCGGGTTGATCTGCGGTTTTCACCGGGAGGCCAAGCTCATGGGGAGAGGTGCTCATACTAGAGTATGTAAGTGAAAGGTTATGGTTGGTAGTCCGCATACGGAGTATGATAAATCAGGGCCGATTAACCACGACGGATTATTGCAAATATTGTGGCACAAGTGTACGACCTCTGCAGAGTGTAGAACTATTCGAATAGCCGTGTCCACGGTTATGGACGGTTGGAAAGGCCATACTGTTCCGTCATCAGACCATTTTCAAAAATGTGACACATGACTTGTGATTTGATTTTGAAAGGTGAATGGTGAACTTTGAATTGAATCACAACAGAGTTTTGGGAATGACACTAATGTTCCCACTGGAGTTAGTATAGTGATTCAAGCATCTTTACTAAATGTTTATGAAATAAATTTGGCTTTATGCAAATAAACCTAGAGCTTAGTATCCCCTTACTATAATTGATGGTGCTTACACTAGTATTAGTTTGCGAGTACTTTAAAAGTACTCATGGCTTTGTCCCCTGGCTATTCAAATGGCCGGACTATGAAGGTGAACAGACAGATACGAGGAAGATGGACAGCAGGACGTCTACCACAACTAGGACTACTCCTGACGTCAAGCGTTGGCCTGTGGATTAGATAGCCACTACTACTTCGCTTCCGCTATTTGTGATGTTCGTTGATCGATAGATCAACTACTATTGTAATATTGGATCATGTGATCTACCCTTGTAAGATGATTATGTGTTGTAATAAATTATGACTCTATGATATTCAACTATTATGTCTCGCAACAACAATATTCCTGGGATTGCGATGTATGGCATAATAGGCATCTGGACTTAAAAATCCGGGTGTTGACACATAGGGACCAACATGTCTCCTGACCTTATCCTTGCGGTCATCCTCGATGATCATGTTGTGCATTTGGTGTGGGTATTTGGTGTGCTTCACGCTCAATTTGAAATCGTCCGGCATCCTGCTCTAAGTTGGTCTCACGACCAAATATGGGAGGTGATGTAGGATTATGTGATCATGCATAACATGATTATCGAGGGTGACCGCAAGAATCAGGTCAGAAAACATGTTGGTCCCTAGGATTTCAGGTGGGATGGGTTCGGGATGTCCAGCTCCGTTAGTTAATCATCCAATTATCCCAGTCTCCCATGAATCCATGTCCCACTTGTCCCACCGAAATCACGCGTATCCCTACGGTATCACGTATCTTATTGATTATTCCTGGAGCTGTCCCGTGCCCTAAGGACATACCTACTCCCTCCGTCCACAAATAAGTGGACATCTAGCTCTAAACTTTGTCCACAAAAAAGTGTATTCCTATCTTCCCAATGCATTTTAATTGCTTCTCTCTCATCGCACGAAAATCAAGCCCAATAATATTAATCACATATTCTTCTTGTTTTCTACATGCACTTAGCTTATTGGAGGTGAAAGCATTAAAGAGAAGAGATCCATCTTCCCGATGTACTTTTTACTCCATTCCATAATTTGTCTTGAAAAACCCGCGTGTACACTTATTTGTGGACGCTCGTGTTAGCTATCCCCTCCTATTCCAGCGAGGAACTGGCGCG
The DNA here is from genome assembly GCF_022539505.1 of Lolium rigidum. Taxonomy (NCBI): domain Eukaryota; kingdom Viridiplantae; phylum Streptophyta; class Magnoliopsida; order Poales; family Poaceae; genus Lolium; species Lolium rigidum. The sequence continues at coordinate 354,713,032 of NC_061514.1, forward strand.
GAAGCGCTCCGGCCTCCGGGGCCAGGAACAACGCCGACCTCCGGGGCAAGGAACAACGGGATGGCGGATCAGCGGCCGAGCTAGGCGCATAGGTCACCGGCGCTCGCGCTCCACAACACGTGCCTCTTCCCTTTCCTGCTTTGCCTATCTGTGTGGCGAAGGGGCCATTCCCGGCTTTGCCGGCGTGGCGAGAGAAACACGCGGTGGCAGGTGGCTGCACTTCTTCCGTTGGCACACCTCGTTGACCAGCTGCACGCCCGCATCGTGGACCGGGCACACAGATCGCGCCGCCACTGCCTTAGGTGGCACCTCAGCCGATCTCCCTCGGGGGCGAGCTGGCTAGGAGGACAACGCGCCATGATTCGAGTCGCCGGCGAGCCCAATCGTGGAGCGACCTTGCACTTGTAGCGAACCGGCGCTGGAGCGGATGCCGGATCCCCTCTGGCGTGACACAGTACTCAGAGGATAGGGGTAGGAAGACTATCGGGATCCCTGGGCTGCCCATGGGCTAGGTGGGCTCGTCCCATTCAGTCCGTGCAGGATTACTGGAATTTGTTAGAGGGATGGATGATACTAGTGGGATGGGATAGGATGGGACGGGGGATCTTTTATCTCTCAATAGGAGTCCCCCACTACTCTATTTCTCTCTACATGCAAGGCATCCAGCTGCCAACTCAGCAAAATATCCACATATCATGCAACGTACTAGGCCATCTCATCAATCTTACATGTCATCTTTTTAAATCACATCATCAGTTGATGATCCGTTTCAGTTTCCATTACTCCAATAGTTGGCCATTACCGTCGATAACAGAAAACTTGCCTCAAATAATCAATTCCTGATGAAAGTGCGCAGGTCTCCACCTCTCCCCTTCATTCCCGGTCGCTCCATCTTTCCTCCCCATTAATTTCAGTTCTTGCTCAATCAGTTCATGCCACCATATGCCTCACTATTCCGTAGCAATAAATCAGGCACTCCATCCCACTATTTAACCACCCAGGCCCGATCAGCCCCGATCTCTGCATTTGGACGTTTAATATTTCTGCCGAGCATTGTCGCATCGCTTCCCCTGCAAGTTCGTCGGTTCCTCCTATACACAGAAGATGCCAGCAGATTCTTTTTTCGGGAAGACAGCGCAATCTCCGCGACTCCACCATACAGCGACTGGTTTCACCACCGTGCTTCAGGATGTCACTTATCAGGATAGATCGGTGGTGGTGGAGGACCTCCCCTCACGTCTCTTCTCTCTACGTCGCTCATGTATTTCCCTCACAGAGGTACTATCGATCTTAATCTTTTCCTCTCTCCAATTGTTGCTCATTCACATGTTCAGACATGGGATATGTTGGCACAAGAAGCTCGGAGCATCAACATACTGTTAGTCCAGTCTGACGATCCCTTTTACGAACGAGCCTCAGATGCCTCCAAATAAGGCATCACATCTTGGGTGCAAGTACTCCGTACAAGTTTCCGCAACCGATGTACGCCTCCAATTAGTTAGTTCCTACATTATAAGTTAACTGATTGATATACTGTGTGTTCTTTTGCCTGTAACTAAGTGTACTAAACTACTGATTGATTCTACGCTCTTTTCCCTATGAACCAATGCTGCACGCAAAATCAGTTTCCTGCTACTATATTTCCAATATAGTTTATTTTCCCCATTTACAATGTTTATCACTCTCGATCACCTTTTGTATCCTCTTCTGCAGGAGAGTTTGAAACAATTAACTGAAGGCCATAATCATTTGAGAAACACACTTTCAAATGGTTTATTATTCTGAATATTAAAGAATCTATATGTAGTTTCATGGCAATTTTGGGACTCATGCGCAACATCTCAAGTTCATGTACGTACTCTGAAGGTGAACCTGCTCATACAATAAGCTTTGGTACACAGACGGTTGTTCTTTCTAGGTTCAGCTTTGGTAAACAGACGATGATTATTTAAATAATGAAGCTGCTCATCAATTTGCTACATTACGTTTCTGAAAAATAAGGTATTTATTCGCTCAACCATGACATTCAGTTATTTTCTCATTTGGCTTCATTAATTGATAAGTTTCAATGGATTTTTTCAGGGTATATTTAGGGCTGCATCGAAGCAAACACCATGGAAATATTACTGATGTTTCAGCTGTTGCATTAACTACACAAATTGTAAACGACATTAGGATTATTGTAAGGAGTGTACCACTACCTCAATAGCTGAATCAGTGGTTTGTGAGGATAGATGTTCATCGGTCTCAAAATATAAAAGGGTGGAGGTTGATGCCCACATATAATTCGTAATTACGTATTTTCCACTTAGGTTTAGCGGAAACAATTGAGCTACTCTGAAATTATGTATGGTTAGTTTCCTGATCAATTACCAGATCATTTTATTCTCATGCTGACTGAGAAATTAAATGTATATTAAAAATGCTTTTTGTATTGCTGGCTCTTCTGAAGATTGATCTAAATTTGGTTTTATTCCCTATATGCAGGCTTAATTACTGCAGTATCATGGCATAACATTAATTTTGAATAGGTGTTTGTTCAATCAAAATCATATGACAGATGTAAAACAGAATCTGAACACAAAGTAGTAGGTAGTACGATTCTGCATTTGTAATGTAGTCATATAGTTATGTATGCATCATTGTTTTTCTCAAGGAGAGTAAGATTTCTTTCTGGATCATTTTTTGCTACAAACTCCGCCGCAACGCGCGGGGTATTATCTAGTTTGTGAAAAATCCCATCCCACTTGAAATTTTAGAAAACGGATACCTTGAACGGCATGCCGGCCTCAACATTTTATAACCAACAACGCTCACTGCATCAGGTTCTGTAACAAGATATTAGAGGGAAGAGGAGCTAGCTGAAAACAGGATTCGGGGCGAGAAACAATTTCCACTTCTGCTGCACATCCTCCCTAGACGACGGGAACCAACACCAAGAAATCCGCCTCGAACATTTTTTCCATCTTGCAGTTGTCAAGAACACACTTCATTTTTTTCGATAAAAGGCGCTTCATTACTCAAATAGAACACGCTTCATCTGCCTTCGGCTCCGGCGCTTCATTACTCAAATAGAAGACCCTTCATCTGCCTTCGGCTCCGGCGTCGTGAGTGGACTCACTTTGAAGGCAATCACAACCGCCAGCTTCTGACAGTTACGGCCTTCGTTTGATGGGTTTTCCATCGTGATCATGATATACATGTGTGATGTGTCGGCCTCATGCAGGACGACCACGGGACAAAGGCTCGTGCAGAGCAGCACCATCGTTAAGAGCATCTCCAACAACTGCGTTAAATTTTGGCGCTGTAAATGTATTTTGCAGCGCGCTCCGTGTTTCGCGCGTGAGGCCATATTTTCCTCCGACAGAAGATATAAATTTTGGAGCTGTAAAATTGGGTAGTTGTTTCTGCGTGCAATTTGTACCGCGCATTTTTTTCGACGCGATAGATATAGTGCACTTAGGTATTTGACCAAATAGGATCGTCCAGTTCCTATAGAACCTATCGCTAAAATACCCGATAGGGCTAAGCGGAACGAAAAGGGTTTTCCATGAGTAAGTGATTGTCTGATAATGAGCAAGGAATATAGGTCTTTCTGCTAAAGGGGATCTATTAAACTCATAATTTATTGGATCCTTGTTATCAATGCCAACTAGGTGGGCTTGCTTTGACCCTTAGGAGTAGGTAACCCCTTCGCTATCCTTATTTCTATTTCTATTGCATTCTATCTCATCGTATCACATTGTGCTCTACGATTCCACTTCGACAAAAGGAAAGAGTATACCTAAGTTCAATAGCTTTACGTCCGCTATCCCGATCATGATTTCCTCAGGGGGAAGGGATAGTGTTTTTGCAGCGCGCTCCACTTTACAGCACCGGTTACAACATCTGTTAGAGCATCAATTTACGCCTCTCGATACAGCGCTGGATACCGAGCCTGTTGGAGATGCTCTATGACTGGTAATAATTGATAAATCGATGGGAGCGCACACAAATCAGGCCTAGGGTTACCGTCGATGGCGGGCGACTAAGGGCATGTTTGGTTCATGGCCCCAACTCACCTTACCAAAAAAAAATTGGTCGTGCCATACTCTTGCTTGGTTTGCTACCAATTTTTTAGCTCTCTATGCATCTCTTCTTGCTTCCTTCACAAACTACAGCCAATATTTTGGCCAACCCAGGACGGATATTCCCCCGCCAAATAATTGGCAAGCCAACCATTGGCAAGGCAGCTGCAGGCGTGAACCAAACACACCCGATCACCTATGGCTCCCCAGAAGGCGCGTTATACCAAGGAACGGCTCGAGATGCCCGCTTTGGAGGATAACCTAGCGTTGGAGAGGTTTAGCTCGTCAGATCCGGAGAAGGATGAGGATGACGGCGGCAAGATGCGCAGCGTACTGCCCTTGTTCTATGATAACGACGAGGAGTTGTTCGCGGCGGCGGTGAAGGAGGAAGAGGCTGCGGCTGAGAGGCAGCGGCGGGAGGACGCGGAGAAGGCACGGAAGGCAGAGGAGGAGAAGCGGCGGGCGGAGGAGAGGAAACGACTGAAGGAGGAGGCCGCCTGGAGACGAAAGAAGCATGGAGAGGTCTACAATTCGATCCGCCAGTACAATCCCAAGACCAAGTGTGTGGAATACACCAGGTTCCCCTTCGCGGATCTCTCCACGTTCGACCTTGACGAGATCTGTATGTCCAATTCTACCATCTGCATCCCCAGTATTCGATTTTAATCAGCAACTCGATTTAATTGTTTATCTTCAGGTCTGCGTGTAATTGATATCTATGATAGTTTTTTCTTTTGAATTTGATATCTATGATGCTAGTTTATTGCATATAACCGAAGTCATCATCCACTAAGTACCAAATACATCAGCTACGGTAATTCACATATACATGTTTTCCCTAATAGCTTAGCTGTTTTAATTGGATTAATTTGAGTATTTCAGTCTGCAGGTTTAGATAGGCCTTATGTGAACATAAGCCATTCATCCTCAACAAAACTTTGTATGGAAGAATATTTCAGTTTTGTAGTTACCTTACGTTCATTCTCCAAAAATAATTTGAATGCTGATGCTTTTCCTTTTCCTGCGGCATTGCCTGTTCTTGAAGTTTGTATACATGGACATTTCGATTTTTCTTTAACCTTGTATCCTTTCTGTTCATTCTCCCAAAATAACTGAATGCTGTTATTCTGCTTTTGCTTCCGCAGCGCCTGTACTTCCCATGAGATACACTGACAAGCAGATAAAAGACCGTGCATATTTGAATTCCATAAATGTTTTATCGGTTAAGATAGTTTCCTCAGACAAAGGCTTCCCGCTTAATGTATACGGCAATATTATTCTTAGAGACAACCTCGAAGAGAAGTGCATTTTTCTCTTCTCCCGCCCTAGCAGAATGGATTCTGAGCTCATTAATTCAGAGGTATAACATTTTCTCAAAACCCTCCAATTGGCAGTTTGCTCAACTGTGTATTCAGTTTGCTTGTTAGCAGACATATCCATATCTTTTTTATTCTGTGGAACACATTTTAACTTCGGATGTATTCTAAGTACTAATTAGTGTTGAGAAAAAATATAGAAGTAAAAAATGATGCTTATGCATATCATGTGTGTTGCCAGTGCATTACAAAATGGGTAAGGTTGATGGTGCTGGCTGCTGGGTAGAAATAGATTGTATGGTTCGCTATGGTCTAGAACAGGATACACACAGTATGTTTCACCTTGCTAGTAAATCTCAGCAACTTCTTTTTACTCTCATTGCAGGAGTAATCTTGCATATCACTAACCTATTATGTAATCTTTTCACAGGATCAATCATTGATCTTGACTGGCCCTAGTCGAGGACTTGTTTTAACAGACTATATATTTATTGAGGTTGATCTTAAGATGAAGCTTGACAACGGGAAGGACGAACAACTTAGCATAGGATTGCTTGACATTGATGGCCGAGTGGCTCCGCGGCTGCCCACAAGTAAGGTTCGGTGTTGCACTCTTGAGAGCAGCCTCAGCATCGTGGAGGTGAGATATGCACTAGTTAAAGAAGCAACGGAGGCTACTGTGGAATTTCCAGTTCTCAAGGGAGATTTCAAGGGCAAAATCACAGCTCACACCACCAGAATTCATGATAGGATGTTGCTTCGTGATAGCAGAGCATGTGGTGGTGCAGCAATCTCTTCTGATGGTAGTCGAGTTATCGAACTGTTGCGTCGTGTCCTAGCTGTCTGTGTGGATGAGGTGCTGTTTATTTCAGCTGAACCTGAAGGTGTGGATACCCTTGTTAAGAAATTTACTCCATCCCTCAGTGGTTCCCAGAGTGATGTATTTGATTGGGGTGCCGTTAAGTTAGGTGTGAAGGTAACTTGGTCCGTAATAAGTTTCTAGATTGGATTTTATCTGTACAGTTTAGGGATGTAATGGTTACCGTTGTACAGGTTCCCATGGAACAAAGTACTGGTATGTGCCCTCTACTGTTATGCACTGTATGTTGAACCACAAATCATATGTTGTTACTGACTGGTCTGGGTCTCTAATTAGAACTTGTATTTATTGATGTTGCCTCTTAGCTTTTCACTCCCCTAGCTTTATTGCTGCTTCTAGCCCTTTCTGTTTCCTGCCTCATGGCTTACCACTTCTCTGCTAACAAGCCACCCAGCAGGCAGTCAGCTCAGAAAAAAAAACCAACTCAACAGGTGGCAACAACACATACAACGCTTTAATGGATGGCTCACAAACAACTGGAACCATTTGCAACATTCGATGTATGACTCCCAGGTGCAAATAGAGGAAAGATAGCAAATGCTTTATCTTGATCACTTCAGTATTTACATGTTTTTGGTTCAATTCTTGTGACTATTTCGGTTACTGAATTAAGATTCTGCTTTAAAAAAAATGGAAGGCTCGATGAGTCTAGTTTTGAATTAACAAAGCCGTCAACTGGCCAGGAGTTAGTAAGTAGAACATGTGTCACAAGAAAGAGATGCAGCGTTACTTCCGTTATGCCTTTTAATAGAAATCAATTCTACTGTGGTGGGTAACGTGGAAAAAAGAAAGAAAGAGATGCAGTAGACTTGACAAATCAGTATGAAAAGCAGACCAGATACTCTTGTTTTATTTGATGTTTGCATGAGGACATCTACTGGGCGTTACTTTATTTTGGGGGGTGGTAGAGAGGCCATGTTTATCCATAGTTCTTGTATGCAGTGGTTACATATTGATGTCAAGGGGATCTTATGGAAACAACATTGATTCCTTAAGGCAACGTACAAACCTATCGAAATCTTGACCTTATAGGTGAGCAGTGCAAAAAAAAAAGTGAAAGAAACTCATTTTAGTTGAGAAAATTTGATTCTACAATCCTGCAAAATCTCAACGCGATATAGTTTGATTCTGGCCTACAAAAAATTACAAATACTGATAAATCTCATATTTTTTTATTTTTCTTTATTGTTCACTACCTTAGATCTAATATTTGTAATTTTTACACAGCCTAGAATACAAAATATTTCGCATCGGTATTTTTTTGCGCACAGATAGAAATCATCATTATCTACATCTAAGATTTTGTTTCCGGATTTTTCGAAACTTCAAAACGTTGATTCTAAAAAGATTCGAAAAGCAGGCTCCATGTAGTCCATACTCCAAAATGACGCACTCGCTAGTGAGAGTCGACAGTTGCGGCAGAGAAAAACGTATGCGATGCTAGGAGCATATGCTCACGTTACCAAAAAAAAAATTGAAAATGCTTAATACATTTCTCTAAAAAACTTGGTTTTTTTAGAATGTCAATGTTTGTGTCTTCTACAAGTTTAGAATTTTTTTGCTGGCATCTCTACCGTTAATAGTCTGGCCCCAAACATCTCGAAGAACTGGCAGGTGTATAATAACATTGATGTCTTCAAAAGGATCATTCCCGCATTTGTTGTCTCTAAAATTGGAAGAAAATGTAATGGAGCTGCCCATAATTTAGCTCAACTTGCTAGGAACACTAATAGTAGCATAGTCTGACCCCAAACGTCTCGAAGAACTAGCAGGTGTATAATAACATTGATGTCTTCAAAAGGATCATGCCCGCATTTGTTGTCTCTAAAATTGGAAGAAAATGTAATGGAGCTGCCCATAATTTAGCTCAACTTGCTAGGAACACTAATAGTAGCAGTATTTGGTATGCTCCAGTTCCAGTGGCTATTAGGGAATTATGTAATCATAAGTCTGTAAACTCTTGTGAGCTATGAAATGTTTTTCCCCCTAAAAAACATATGTAGTGTCGTAGGCATGCAATATTAAAAAAAAATCTTTTTTCAAACGTGTTTTTTTTTTCCAAAGTGTATCAGCTCCTGCGAGCTAAATTGGATCGCGATGTTGGCCTTTTCAGTTACGGGTTGAGCAATGAGCCTTGTCCTCCGGGAGGTCCTGTCCACCAACCAGATCGGTGCGGACGGACTACCGCACACCCTCGCCAGGTAAGTTTGGCCGGCCCAGTTTGTTTTTTTTCCTTTCTCATTTTTTCTTTCCATTTTTTTATCTATTTTGAATCTGAACAGTTTCAAATTTGAACAATTTTCAAATTGAATTTTTTTCGAATTTAAACAACTTTCAAAATTGAACGATTTTTGAATTTGAACAAATTTCAAAATTGAATGGTTTTCAATTTGAACAAATATCTAAATTGAACGATTTTCAAATTTGAACAAATTTCAAATTGAAGTTTTTTCAAATTGGCACAATTTTTGAATTTGAACAATTTTTGACTTTGAATATTTTTCAAAATTTGTTTTTTTCGAAATTTGAACATTTTTCTAACTTGAACACTTTTTTCAAAATTCTTTTCTCTGAAATTTAAACAATTTAAAATATGCATACTTTTCGAAAAATATTATTTTAAAAAAATTGTGTTTTTAATATACAGTTTTTCCAAATTTAACGTTCTAAATTAAATCTTAAAAAATAGAAAATAAAAGAAAATAGAAATAGAAACAGAAAAAAAATGGCCAGCACTGAATCTGGTCGGTTTATAGGAAACGCCCCAACCAGACACGGTCATTGTTTTTCCTTTGAGGATTGTCTCTGCTTCACGCCTGGCAACCCACGGGCCACGGCCCTTTCTGATATACCGGTAAGAAGGCCCGTCCAGAGCGGCACCATCCCGATTCCTGAGTCGCGAACAAATCAGGACTGGGTTACCGTCGACGGCTGAGGGCTTGCAGGCAGGTCTCCCATGGCTACCCGAAAGGAGCTCGAGGTGTTGGAGAGGACGTTTCAAGAGAACTCTTTAGACCCGGAGGAGGACGAAGACGACGACAAGATGCGCTGCGTGCTGCCCTTGTTCTATGATAGCAAAGAGGAGGTGTGCGCGGAGATTGCGGCGACGGCGGCGGCGGCGGCTGAGAGGCGGCGGCGGGAGGCCGAGGAGAAGGCACAAGAGGCGGAGGAGGAGAAGCGGCGGGCGGAGGAGAGGAAACGGCTCAAGGAGGAGGCCGTCTGGAGGCGAAAGAAACACGAAGAGGTCGCCAATTCGATCCGCCAGTACAATACCAAGACAAAGCGTGTGGAGTACATCCGGTTCCCCTTCGCGGATTTCTCCAAGTTCAACCTCAACGAGATATGTATGTCCAATTATTACCATCTGCATCCCCTTTATTCGATTTTAATGAGCAACTCGATTTATTTGTCTGGTTTGATCTTCAAGTCTGCCTGTAATTGATACTCCCATTGCTTAACCAAAGTCCTCATCACCGCAACAAAAACCGTCCTCATCCACTAACTACCAAATACATCAACTACGGTAATTCATATCTATTTATTCGCAAGTAGCTCTTTTATTTGAATTAATGTGCGTAACTCAGTCTCCAGGGTTAGATAAGCCTATGAGTATATGAACCACTCATTCTCAACAAATGGAGATGTTATGACCGGCCTGGTGGCCCAACCGGCCAGGCCTCTGTTAGGGGCTTAGCCCAAGTTAGCAGATTAGGGTTTCGCAATTCTCTTATAAATACAAGTTGTAATAGACCATATCGATCAAGCAATAAACAGATCTTATAGATCGTTATTGCCGACTCCTTGAGGAGTCGGTCTTCCCTGCCCTAGCCGCCGCTCCTTCCCTTGCGCCGCCTTCCTCCAACCTCGCGACGCGGCCAGCCGCCGGCGCCATCTTCCTCTCCCTCGTCTAGCACACTTCCACCCCTACAATCTACGTAACCGGCCTGGTAGGATCTCAGATCCTATCAATTTGGTATCAGAGACCTCTACGATCATGTCTTCGAGCCAGCCCACCGCCACCACCGCCGCCGCCTCCGAGACGCCGCCGGCCTCCTCCGCCGCCGCGCCCCTGCCGCCGCCCTCCACGGGCGTCGCGGCGGCCCTGGCAGATGTCGCAGGCGCCGCCCCCCTCCTCTCGCAGCAAGAGCTCTCGACGGCCATCCGCGACCTCGCCACCGCCGTCCAAGGCATCCGCCTGTACCTGATCGGCACTCGGGGATGACCCCGCCGCCGCCGCCGCCGGCCCTCAACGCCTACTCGGCCGCGCCGGCGTTTCCGCCCGTCCGGGCGTGCCCGCCCGCCCCCGACCTCGCCGCCCCCACCGCCGTGGTCGTCGTGGCAGCCGGCCCCCGGCGCCGGGCCCGCCTCGCTGCCCCGGGCGTCCCCATCCGGCGGGTGTCGTTCCCGCCGTCGCCCTCGCGGCTCCCGGCGTGGGTGACCGCGACGGAGCCCCCGCCCGTCTACTCGTCCGCATCGGCGCCTCCTCCCGTCTACATGACCGCCGGGGACCCTCCGAGGCCCTCCTTTCCGGAGCCGGCATACTCGCGCTTGGCGGAGCCTTCCGCCGGACGCGCGGAGTACCGGGCGCTGCCGGCCCAACCCCCCCACGCTACGCCAAGCTCGACTTCGCCACGTACGACGGCGTCGAGGACCCCCTCAACTGGCTCAACCAATGCGAGTAGTTCTTCCGAGGGCAGCGCACCCTCGCCTCGGACCGGACTTGGCTCGCCTCGTACCACCTCCGCGGCGCCGCCCAGACATGGTATTACTCCCTCGAGCAGGATGAGGGCGGCATGCCCCCATGGGACCGCTTCCGCGAGCTCTGCCTTCTACGCTTCGGTCCCCGATTCGCGGCAGTCGCTTGGCGGAACTCGGGCGTTTGGCCTTCACCACCACGGTGCAGGACTTCGCCGACCGCTTCCAGGCCCTCGCATGCCATGCGCCCGGGGTGACGGGGCAGCAGCGCGCCGAGCTCTTCATTGGCGGACTGCCGGACCACATTCGCGTCGACGTGGAGATGCGGGATCCCCAAGACCTGCAGTCGGCCATGTACTACGCTCGCGCCTTCGAGCAGCGCGCGCGGTCCATGCAGCAGGCCTTCCCGGCCAGCGATGTTCGGCCAGCCGACCGCCCTCCCCCGACACCACCGAGGCCGGGCGCTCACGGCCGTGACTCATGCGGGGTACTCCGATCCAGGCTGCGACGCGGCCTTTCCGTCGGCTGACCACGGCCGAACAGCTCGAGCGCCGTCGTAAAGGGTTATGCTTCAACTGCGACGAGCTCTATGTACCGGGCCACGTTTGTCCACGCCTGTTCTACTTGGAGACCGTAGACGACATTGCGGCTGATGTCGTCGCAGCTGGGCTGGCTGACGCGGCCGTCTCCCAGGCCGACACCGTTCCGGGATGAGTTCCACCAGCTATCCAGCTCGAGGACGAGCTGTTTGAGAAGGCGGGGAGAGATGTTATGACCGGCCTGGTGGCCCAACCGGCCAGGCCTCTGTTAGGGGCTTAGCCCAAGTTAGCAGATTAGGGTTTCGCAATTCTCTTATAAATACAAGTTGTAATAGACCATATCGATCAAGCAATAAACAGATCTTATAGATCGTTATTGCCGACTCCTTGAGGAGTCGGTCTTCCCTGCCCTAGCCGCCGCTCCTTCCCTTGCGCCGCCTTCCTCCAACCTCGCGACGCGGCCAGCCGCCGGCGCCGTCTTCCTCTCCCTCGTCTAGCACACTTCCACCCCTACAATCTACGTAACCGGCCTGGTAGGATCTCAGATCCTATCAGGAGAATTTGTTATTTACCCAAAACTTCACCATCCTTGGATCATCTACCAAAAGTTCACTGTACATTGGCAAAATACCCAGCAAAATAAGAATTCAGCAGGACCCTAACTGAAGCTGTTCACAAAGCGTTCAGTCTCTGGGATGGCATCCACCTGTTAACAAAGCTCATGTACCAGCGTGCATTATGTTGTCAGCAACTAATGATTTACTAACTTTTTTGTATACCGTGATTGGACATTCACCACGTATGCCATGTATACCAACAGGAAGAGTGAGACCGCCGATCCTTGCCTTGATTTAAAAGCTGATCGATAACATTGCAATAAAGAAGAATATGTGCACTAAATTTATCCGACCAAATGAAGGTGTTCACCATGGATAGCATTCATAGGCATATATGTATAGAAAAATCTGTAATAACAAGTTCACCAAAAAAGAAAATAGAGCTGCGACGAGTGTACATCACAAGAAAATTTAAAATATAGTCAAGTTCACACATCACAAAACGATCGAAGAATAACGAGTTTTAATTTATTCTCCTCTTCTTCCTAGGAGTAATCTTCTTGGCAATTTGTGTCTTTGCTTTTGTCGGAGTCCTTGCTGGATATGTTGTGGACGCTAGCTGGGACCCCCCATCTCCAAAAAGAGTGGATTGGCTTAAAAAATGTAGGAAGATGTCACAAATAATGCAAAGGCTACAGAAAAAATGAGTTGGCAATTCAATATCACCTTCTTGTAACACGTCCAGGGCTTATTGATGGTTGACCAGGAGATACGTCCTCATAGGTGTAGAAGGACTGTGTACAGATTAGTTATAAAAGTGGGATAAGATGTCACAAAATGCATGCTACTTGGAGCGTTGTACCTTTTCTTTGTACCAAGTAAAGGGCAACCAGCTTGCCTATGTCCTAACTCTTGACATCATTTGCATCTGTTCTTGCCTCCCGTTTGAAGCTTTTTCTTTCCTTGATAACCACTTTCTGTACATGCCTTGATCCTCAGTTTTCTAGGTCTCCCTCTCCCTCTTTTGGATATTGGTGGTTTCAACACAAATCCAGGATCAACACTAGGCCACTGAAACTTGCTTGTTAGTGGTTCTATTTCCCCATGCTTCTCTGAATCTCGCCACCAAATAGTAGCTATGCACAAAGTCTTCCAATTTGATATTTTGTGCAGCTAATACAACCAATGCATGTTGACATGGTTTGCCTGTGTGCTGCCATTCTAGACAAGTACAGTCATGTGCAAGACACTTCACTGCATGCCGAAGATCATTTTTTGTAGTATCTTTGACCTCGGCACTCCACTCGCTAGATGCACCCGTCTTAAGATGGCTTAATCCTCTAGAACGAACATTCAACTCTTGTATTATAGCTGGTAGTATTTTACCTTGCAACCTTGCTCCCATTGCTCTCCTCTTCTTAAAAAGCACCATAATTTCCCCCCTCAACTTGTTAGCTAGTTGTGCAATAGGTAAATCCTGTATATCCCTAATCCAAGAGTTAAATGTCTCAGCAAGATTATTAGTTATGGAGTCACACTTGTTATCTGGATTAAACCCACACCTGAAAAAGCAAGATGAATTAAGTGTGTGCAACAAGAGTTAGTTAATGAACATTTCATTTGCAAGAGCTAAAAAAACACCTCATCCATAGCAAATTATGGTACTCCAGTAGGTATGGTGCTACCTTAACGCTTGCTGCAAATATTTTGCCCATGTGGTGACCAAATCTCTCTTTCATATGTTCTAGCTGCTGGCCACATGCGGTTATATACTTTACCACAGAATTTCTTAACAAAATTTTGTATTAGGTGCTCTAGAAGGCGTCCCCTAACCCTCGCGTCCGCGCGGCGGCCGCCGCGCCGCGCCGGTGCGCCCCTTCCTCCCTCCCCTAGCCCTCCTCTGCGCGGTCTCCTCTCCACCGCCGTCGCCCGGAGCGTCGCCGGGCAAAGCCCCTGTGGCGCGGCGGCGGCGGCCTTCCTTAGCCTGGCGATCGGGGTGCGGCGGCGTCCCTCCACTCCTTTCAAGCAGCAGCGATCCGAGATGGTGGCGACTGGGGAGATAACGCATCGACGATGTTCGTGGTGGTCGTTCGCCCCGAACCCTTTGGGCCTCGGCGGGCGGCGGTGCTGCCGACCTTCGGCGGTTGCAGGGTTTCCTCTTGGCTATCTCTGAGTCAAAGAGGGCGCCCAGGATCTGATCCGGGTTTGGCGGTGGTGGCTTCCTTCTTTGCCGGAGGAGGTCGGCTGGTTGCTGGGGTGGTGGATCACGAGATCCGTCTACTCCGGCGATGAAGATCTAGTCGACGACAAGCTAGAGGTGAAGGGGCCACCGGTGAAAACCGCGCATTGACATCGTTCTTGGTGGATGATGGCGGTGGCTATTGGCGTCGTTCCCTTGCGAAGGCATCATCTTTGCTAGCCTCTCCGCTTGCTCTTGCCGAGTTGGGGACTCGCGTCTGTCGGTGAAAACCGTGCCACGATTAGCGGGCGATGGTGGCGTTAAGCGTCGCTTCCTTCTTGAATGCATCGCAGTCTGCGGGTACTCACTCGTGCTGCTCCGGGGGAAACCCTAGATCCGGGTCTCCCGGATCGGATGATGACGGTGCTTCCTGCGTCGTTCTACCTCTTGGGGCATCGTTTTTGGAGCAGTGGCTGGATGGAGGTAGATCTTGGTGGAGTGGTGTTCAGCTACCACGTTGACGTTGATGATTCTCGGCGGCGTGGAGCTGCAGGGCATCGAAGACGGGCGCGGACTGTTGGACGCGTGCAGGATGGTGGAGCTGTCTGGTGTCATGGTGACATCGACGGCAGGTCTGGCAAGGTCAATGCGGTGATCCCTCTTGAAGATGGGTGCGAGGAAGACGGCGGTAGCGATTTCTGTGGCATGTGTAATGGTGTGCGCTTAGGATCTGCTTGACTGGTTGTGCTTCTCACCCGCCAATGAGCGGCTTGGGAAGGCATTCAGTTTTAGATGATATGCATTGGTGTATTGTCAGGGTAATGGCCCTATTCATGGTCACCCCCTTCATCGCTCTTGTAGGTATATATAGCGAGTTGTCGCTGGAAAGGTGGCTTCGAGTTGATCTTTGTATCTCCCTTTGTATCTCCCTTGTAAGGCTTTGCGAATAATTTAATAAAGAAAAGATGTGTGCATCCTTTAGATGTAGGCTGGGGCGATGCTCCCATTTCGAAAAAAAAAGGTGCTTAATACACTCTCTTTTCTCATCATTGGGGAAAACAACCTTGAGTGCATTCTCCAAACCCTTGCAAGCATCTGTGCACACAGCCAATAGAGGTGGCTTCCGTATCAACTATTGGAAACATCCAATTGTGTCCATCCAAAGTTGTAGCCACGGCTAGTTGCCCATTCCACTTGTCATTTAAATGTGTCGAATCTATGCTTATGTATGGTCTGCAACCACTCAAAAATCCATCAATGCAAGGCTTGATTGCAATAAACAATCTACTGAAGTGTACTTCTCCATCGACATCTTTAGTGTCAATCTCAACAACACTCCCTGGAGACCTTAGCTCAGTCTCGGCCTTCAAGCTATAAAGCGATTGAAAGCTTTCTTCCCATGTACCATAGAGGTTATTCATTGCTCTTTCTCTCGCCTTCCGTACTGTCCAATAATTAAGTATGATACCGAAGTTCTATTCCAATTTCTCCTGCAGTTCCGCGGCAGTCGTTTCAGGCTTCTTCCTCAATATAGGCAGTGCCCTATCAGCGATCCAACTCTGAGATGCCATACTAGATGGTTTCCTGCTGCTAGTAAGACAATAGTGTTCAGGCCCTACATTAGTCACTTGCAACTAGAAGTACATGTAAATAATAAGAGAATCACTACAAGTAATAACATATGATAAATAAAGAGATCAATTAAAAAGAACATTAGTCAGATGTTGGTTCAGTACCATGATAGCACCCTCGTGTTGCACCTTTTTAGCCTTAATCTTCCACTTGCATCTTTCAGCTTTACAACTACCCTCAAACCTACCCAGCTCAGATCTTAGAGTCCCTATGTCAAACTCCATGGAGGGGAAGGTGCTGCCACTCTAAATATCTCCATGGAAGGGAAGTTGCTGCCTTCCTCCATATTTGGGTTATCCATGTCATAATCGATGTTCTCCTCCTCAGATACATGATCGTCAATTGGGATGGCTGCACCTTCCGTGTCAACATCTTCATAATTCGTGTTGCCTGCAACATCAATATTAGTGCCATCAACACTTGTATCATTCAACGAAGTTGCTTGCATTGGTTGCTCATCCTCGTCCCTCAAACCAAGAAAAGCGAACAGAATTAAATCCAACAGCATCATTTTGTTCAATGACAAGACTTGACCAGTCCACAGTCCCAAAGCCTGTTGTCGATGCATTAGCATCATTATCTCCAACATTGTCGTTAGTGTCCGACATGTCCTACGCAACACAAAAGATTTTTTTTTAAAGAACAAATTGTTGCATCTCACCTCTACTAACTGTTGTTCTCTATGCTGATAGTACATACGATCCATTTATATATTAATAAAAAACAAAGTCCCAAATTAGATCTTTATGTACGTGCAAATGTGCATGCACGTGGGCTTGCATTTATATGCAAGCATGCAAATTTCCATGGGTTTGCTACAGCTAATCACAAGCAAGTATATGGCTTCCATGAGGCTCCAAAGCAATATGAATTAGTTCATCGACTATCTCTGACTGAAGAATACTAATCAAGTGTCAGACTCGGCCTATACTGACCAACGAATTTTCAAAGGCGCTGGTCCGGCAGTACAACAACATTAGAAATAGCAGAATTAAGATGGAATCAAAGACATAAGGCGCATGGAGCCGGGAAGTACGATCAAGGCGCAGAGCGCCGAGACGTACATGCGGACGGCGACAACGGCAGCGATCGCGGTCGGACAATGTTGATGAAGCTTAATGCTGAACTGGTGGGTCTCCATCTAATAGATCCTATCCTTGTGCTTCGTGACCACCTCTCGTGACCAGCTCTGTCCTGGTGTAATTCTTATTTTGCTTTTAAGTCCTTGCTAGTATTTTGCCAATGTTTAGTGAACTTTGGGTAGATGATCCAAGGATGGTGAAGTTTTGGATA
Organism: Lolium rigidum; assembly: GCF_022539505.1. NCBI lineage: Eukaryota > Viridiplantae > Streptophyta > Magnoliopsida > Poales > Poaceae > Lolium > Lolium rigidum. The sequence goes on from NC_061514.1 coordinate 354,730,190, forward strand.
AATAACCAATTCTCCTCTCAACAGAACTTTGTATAGAAGAGCATTTTAATTTTGCACTTACCTTGTTTCCCCTTGCACGTTCATTCTCCCAAAATAATTTGAATGCTGATGCTTTTGCTTTTCCTGCAGTAGTGCCCGTCTTCAATTTTTTATACATGGACATTTTAATTTTTCTTTGACCTTGTTGTGATCCTTTCTGTTTATTCTCCCAAAATCATATGAATGATGTTGTTCTGCTTTTGTTTCCGCAGCGCCTATACTTGCCATGAGAAACACTGGCAAGCAGATACACGATCGTGCATATTTTAATTCTATAAATGTATTATCGGTCAAGATAGTTTCCTCAGACAAAGGCTTCCCGCTTAATGTATATGGCAATATTATTCTTAGAGACAACCTCGACAAGAAGTGCATTTATCTCTTCTACCGCCCGACCAGAAGGGATTCTGAGCTCATTAATTCAGAGGTACAACATTTTCTCAAAAGCCTCCGATTGGCAGTTTGCTCAACAATGTGCTCAGTTTGCTTGCTAGTAGACATGTGCATGTGTTTTTATAGTCTGTGGAACACATTTTAACTTCAGATGAATCATTAGCACTAATTATTATTGAGAAAAAATGTAAGTAAAATATGATGCTTGTGCACATCATATGTGTTGCCACTTGGCAGTGTGTGAAAAATTGGCAAGATTGATGTTTGGTAGGAATAGATTATATTGTTTGGCTATTTGGCTATAGTCTAGAACATGATATACACAATATGTCTCACCTAGCTAGCAGATCACAGTAGCTGCTTCTTACTGTCATTGCAGCAGTATTCTTGCTCACCACTAATCTATTATGTATTATTTTCATAGGATCAATCATTGATCTTAACTGGCCCAAGTCGAGGACTTGTCCTAACGGACTATATTTATATTGAGGTCGATCTTAAGATGAAGCTTGGCCAAGGGAAGGATAAACAACTTAGCATAGGATTGATTGACATTGATGGCCGAGTGGCTCCTCGGGTGCCCACGACTGAGGTTCAGTGCTGCACCCTTGAGAGCAGCCTCAGCACCGTGGAGGTGAGATATGCACTAGTTAAAGAAGCAACGGAGGCTACTGTGGAATTTCAAGTTCTCAAGGGAGACTTCAAGGGTAAAATCACAGCTCACACCACAAGAATTCATGATAGGATGTTGCTTCATGATAGCAGAGCTTGTGGTGCGGTGACCTCTTCTGATGGTAGAGTTATCGAACTGTTGCGTCGTGTCCTAGCTGTCTGTGTGGATGAGGTGCTGTTTATTTCAGCTGAACCTGAAGGTGTGGATACCCTTGTTAAGAAATTTACTCCATCCCTCAGTGGTTCCCAGAGTGATGTATTTGATTGGGGTGCCGTTAAGTTAGGTGTGAAGGTAACTTGGTCCGTAATAAGTTTCTAGATTGGATTTTATCTGTACAGTTCAGGGATGTAATACTGGTATGTGCCCTCTACTGTTATGCACTGTATGTTGAACCACAAATCATATGTTGTTACTGACTGGTCTGGGTCTCTAATTAGAATTTTATTTATTGATGTTGCCTCTTAGCTTTTCACTCCCCTAGCTTTATTGCTGCTTCTAGCCCTTTCTGTTTCCTGCCTCATGGCTTACCACTTCTCTGCTAACAAGCCACCCAGCAGGCAGTCAGCTCAGAAAAAAACCAACCCAACAGGCGGCAACAACACATACAACGCTTTAATAGATGGCTCACAAACAACTGGAACCATTTGCAACATTCGATGTATGACTCCCAGGTATAAATAGAGGAAAGATAGCAAATGCTTTATCTTGATCACTTCAGTATTTACATGTTTTTGGTTCAATTCTTGTGACTATTTCGTTGACTGAATTAAGATTCTGCTTTTTTTTTAAAAAAAATGGAAGGCTCGATGAGCCCAGTTTTGAATTAACAAAGCTGTCAACTGACCAGGAGTTAGTAAGTAGAACATGTGTCACAAGAAAGAGATGCAGCGTTACTTCCGTTATGCCTTTTAATAGAAATCGATTCTACTGTGGTGGGTAACGTGGAAAAAAGAAAGAAAGAGATGCAGTAGACTTGACAAATCAGTATGAAAAGCGGACCAGATACTCTTGTTTTATTTGATGTTTGCATGAGGACATCTACTGGGCGTTACTTTTTTTTTTTGGGTAGAGATGGCATGTTTATCCATACTTCACGTATGCAGTGGTTACATATTGATGTCAAGGGATCTTATGGAAACAACATTGATTCCTTAAGGCAACGTACAAACCTATCGAAATCTTGACCTTATAGGTGAGCAGTGCAAAAAAAAGTGAAAGAAACCCATTTTAGTTGAGAAATTTTGATTCTACAAACCTGCAAAATCTCAACGCGATATAGTTTGATTCTGGCCAACACAAAATTACAAATACTGATAAATCTCATGATTTTTTATTTTTCTTTATTGTTCAGTACCTTAGATCTAAAATTTGTAATTTTTACACAGCCTAGAATACAAAATATTTCGCATTACTATTTTTTTGCGCACAGATAGAAATCATCATTATCTACATCTAAGATTTTGTTTCTGGATTTTTTTGAAACTTCAAAACGTTGATTCTAAAAAGATTCGAAAAGCAGGCTCCATGTAGTCCGTACTCCAAAATGACGCACTCGCTAGTGAGAGTCGACAGTTGCGGCAGAGAAAAACGTATGCGATGCTAGGAGCATATGCTCACGTTACCAAAAAAAACATTTGAAAATGCTTAATACATTTCTAAAAAAAACTTGTTTTTTAAAGAATGTTAATGTTTGTGTCTTCTACAAGTTTAGAATTTTTTTTGGTGGCAGTGTCTACCGTCAATAGTCTGACCCCAAACGTCTCGAAGAGCTGACAGGTGTATAATAATATTGAGGTCTTCAAAAGGATCATGCCCGTGTTGAATATATAAGCAAATATCCATATGAAATAATCCGTACAAGTAATTGATAAACCATGACTATGAAAATAACAAATAAACTAATCGTGCAGACTAGTAAGGTAGATGAACAGATCACATCTAAACAAGACAAATCGATCGCATCTACCACAGAAACTAGAAGAATAAACTCTAACAGAAACTGAAAGAGAAATGAGAAGATCACATACTTCGCAGCAGCGTCGTTGTCTCTCATATTGAGGTTGTCGAAGAAGTCGCTGAGGTCCGGGAAGAAGTTGTCGGTGTGGAGGAACTCGTCGTCCGATGACGACGTCGTGATGCCAGTAGTCGCGCCGGAGCGCTCCCCAAAAACCTGATTGCCCCTCACCCGTACAGGTTCACGAGAGGCAGGGTTCCGGAGGCCTACTGTCCCGGCAGTCGGTGCACGCCGACGGACGGGATGAGGAAGACGAAGGCGGCGTCGCAATGAACTGGAAATAGGTAGTCGCGTATGCGTCTAGTAGCGACGGCTAGGGTTGAGCAGGGTCTTATGTAGTGCGGTTCGGGAAGGTCGTGGGACGCAACCCACGTCCGAGTCGGCACAGCCACGATCCAGAAAAACCGGAAGGCAAAACGGCTGAGTAACGCATCCGTTAATGACTCAAAAATTGATTACACAATTAAATTCCCAAACAGCAAAAAGATAAGCTCGGCTCGGCGAGATTCCCGCAACCCGCGGCGCGGCGCGGCGCGGCGAGGCGGGCGGCGGAGGAGGAGGAGTGCGCGAGGGCTCTCTCTCTTCTCACTCACTTACTAGGACTAGAACAGCCAACCTTATATACCACTCCAACTCTCTCCCAACTAGCAATGTGGGACTAAACTTTAGCCCCCACTAGTGCTGCCACTGTTTTTTGGAATGGGCCATGTGAGTTTCAGAATTTGATAATGGGTCATGGGCCAAAGGCCAAATGCCCAAAATTCCAGCAATCCCCCACAAACTCTCATTGGCACATCTCATCAATAAGTTTCCAGAACATTGTTTTATATATCGGTATGTCGTGGAGACTGTTAAGTTGAACTTCCACTTAAGGCTTCATATTACACTAGATTGCAACTTAGATAGTGTACTATGCCTTGAACTACAAGTTTTCTGCGCACTAGCTTCATACAAATCCTAGACCGATACTAGGCTGCCGCGAGGCTTCCTCGCGGTTTAGAGCTTATACGTCATACTCCAGGACCTTTCATGAGTTTACTAGAGAGCACCCAACTCTCATAGATTGCAACGTTCGATAATCACACTCATATAAGTGTGTTCTTCAAAGATGTTCTGCAGGACAACATCTCTGCTAAAATAAGCCACTTAGAACACATTAAGATAATTATCAACCTGCCATGCAGATTGGGAGAGCATTGCATCTTACGGAGTGGTAAAATTGCTATAGGGATATATACTCTCCTCCCAGCTGACCAACAGCTTGTCTCCCAGCTCTAATTCACGGGATCTCCGATCACATAGAGTGGGTTACCACCGTGGGCAGCTCATAGTGTGGGTCTCATACCCATCTCCCTCGATGCATTTTCTATCACATTTCGTGATAGTCCCTTTGTGAAGGGGTCTGCCAGATTTCTAGACGTATGGATATAATCCAACGCTATAACTCCGGAGTTCCTCATTTTCCTGACAGTTTTCAGTCTCCTCTTCACATGCCTTGATGACTTCATATTATCCGTAGAACTGTTTACTTTGATGATCACAGTTTGATTATCACAGTTCATAGGAATAGAGGGTATTGGTTTCTCAACCACAGGTAAGTCCATCAAGAGCTCACGAAGCCACTATGCTTCAACAGTGGCTGTGTCTAATGCTGTGAGTTCTGCTTCCATAGTTGACCTCATAATGATGGTCTGCTTGCAAGACTTCCAGGAAACAGTGCCACCTCCAAGTGTAATTAGGCCATCGCGACCATGGACCCTCATGGATGCATCTCTGTCAGCCTGGCTCCAGCGTGCTACAACTACAAGCGCGCGCGTTGTTTTCCGTCTGTTCGCTGTTTCTCATGCCCGTCACAGTCACCGTCACGCGATCGACAGAAAAACGAAAGAAACCATTGATTGTGTGTTGGGAAATTAGCTAGCCTTATGGATGGATCGATCTGTGAAAACCAAACGAAAGAAACCATACTCGCTCGCACATAGAAAAGAAAAGGAAACACCTCCACGAATTTCCTATCCAAGAACTCAAAACAAACTAGAAAAATATATTCATCTAAGAAGAACCAATTCACCGAAATAAAGGAAATAGAGGATCACTCCGTAAATTACCTGCTGGATCTCGGCCGCCGCATGCACTACCCATCGCCACCAGGCTGCTGTCAGACCATCTCCGGTCTCCGGCCGTATCCATCTCCGTTTTCCGGCCATGGTGCTCGCTCTCGCTCTCCTCGACGAGTAAAACCGCCGGGCCATCTCCGGTGTCCGGCCGTATCCATCTCCGTTGTCCGGCCATGGTGCTCGCTCTCCTCTCATCTTCTCGACGAGTCAAAGTCTAAGTCATAGTCACACGCGCTAACCGCACGCGGACTGCGACCACGGGCTTCTACTTATAGAGATAGCCATCCAGGATTGAATTCTGCGAGCCAAAATTCTTAGCGGGAAAAGAGATGAGATTTTCAGTTATCTTTATGCATGGCTTGCTTCAAGAAGAGGAGGGGACGGGCGGCTAAAAGATTGCTAACTCCACGATAGTAGTAAATGATTACATGAAGAGGAGGGAGGTTCTAGGGAACCAAACGCGCACCAAATCAATTAGGCCTTAATTCTATGAGTTGCATGCACTGGTAGTAGTAAATGATTACATTGTCCCCGCCTCATTTTCTGGGTTGTAGTAGTTATGGTGATGACCTATTCTACAATCTCCGTCTCTTCCAAGCCGGATTGCTTAGTTATGGCCAGGAGTTATCTCTTTCCAAGTGAGAGTGCCTAGTTATGGCCCGGTGTTATCTCTTTCGAAAATAGAGTGCCTAGTTATGGCCCAGCTTCCAAAAATCAGAGTGCCTAGCTATGGCATGGCATTTCTTTAATTTCTTGGTTACATATTTCACTAATTTTACCTACTACCATAGATAATATATACAACATCATTTTAATTAAACTATTCGTCAGATGAACATGTACTCAAATTATCGGGCTGACTAGTTTGCTTCTTTGGTGAATTAAACTTGCTTCCTTTTAATATACAACATATCTGCTGTAGGTATTTCCCTTTCAGAAACAACCGGACTATGATTGCGCTTCTAACCAAATACAAACTTATTTGCATTACAAAGAACCACCATCATGAGTTTACATAATTTAAAAATATTAGGAACGTGCGTCCAATAAATACAAATGAGCTTTGTGCTTCCAACTTTCATGTACAGTAGTACAATTTTTTTGCTTTCATTGACAAAGAGTTCGGGTCCCATGGATAAACAATTCTTGATTATCACACGGGCTAACCGCACACGGACTGCAACCACATGCTTCTACTTATAAAGATTTCTCATAACATACATTTTGCAATAGTAAAGATTTCAGACTTGAAACATGTAGCCAGAAAATTTCCAATTTTATTCATTACTTTGTTTGGTTCACAACATAGATACACAAGTAAACTTGGATCACCTAGCTACTAGGAGCCAAGTGCAAACTACATGAGTTGGACCATCACATGACCACCAGCCTGGAGCAAATTGGAGTCTCAAATTCCAGCCGCCACAAGCATATTCAACCACTGATTTCTTTTTACCATCTAAAACAAGAGAAAACAAGCTTCAACTCAAAGAATTTTAGGTAAATGCTCACTACATATCTTAACACAAGTGTTGCACAGCTAGCAAAGATCAATATGCAGCCTCTTATTGCCTTCTCAAGTGTACTTGCATCCTCACACTCACGATCTCAGATTCTTCACACCGTCAAATGCCATAGCTATTCTTCACACCGCCAAATGCCATACCTATTCTTCACACCGCCAAATGCCATACCTCCAGAGCCTATTTGTTGCTGTACAAGTGAAACCTGCAACAAATAATTATCAAGAATTGTAAATGCTGCTATACAAGGGGCAGAGAAAATATCAAGGTATGTCCCTGTTCAAAGAGGAACAACCTTCTTGATATTCCAATTGGTCACAAATTAAGCGCATAAACGATCATATTCTGGTTTCTAAGGGATGTAACACAAGTACAGAGGGCAGAACGGATCAAGGTATGTCCATCTAGTATCTAGTAAATTCAGTTAACACAAGTACGAGGCGAGAACGGATCAAGGTATGTCCCTTTTCAAAGAACCAAGCATGGAATCTCTACCTGCCCGAGGAAGAACATTGCCGAGGAGCGGGACATCTCCGCAACATCAGGAACGGTGCAGCTGCTGGCGATGAAGTCATCGGCGTTGAACCCGGCCCACACCAATAACTCTTGAGCTGCAGCAAACAACCAAGCAAGATAAGTGCATGTAACCATCAAAATTAATTAAGTAGAAAAGCACAACCACAGAACTACAATCTAGTGATTTTCTTTTTAAGATTTGTAAAACTCAATGACGACAGACTTTACGCGGTTAACGCTAATGTTTCTTCCATGCACCCTTCAACATTATCCACGAGTTCAAACTTTAGCATCCAGCGAACATGACACATATTTCAGGATACATACGAAAGGGGGTGAGCTGGGGCCTTTAGCTTTTAGACCTTGAAACTGGAGCCGGAGAGTACCTGCTGCCTGCAAGGGGTGTTTTGCATCCGGTTGCGGATCTTGACCTAGTCAGATGCCCTCGTCGTCCAGGGCATTCTCCAGCTCCTCAAAAAAGATTCCTTGATGACGTTCTTGACGGAACATCTAGTTGGATATACTCCAGCTGCTCATAACCGTCAGCACCATCGAGATTCACAAGGAACCCGAATACATCACAAGCCATTAGGCACCTAATTATTCGAAGCAAAAAATACTTTCAAATTTACCAAATACAGATCCAACCCATTCATGATCATGCACAGAGAATACAAATATATGTCATGGATCAATACAACTTAAGCTGAACAGGAACCGCCACCCTAATCTACTTGGCCAAAGTTCTAGACATAAACATGTACCTTAAAAATAAATGGAGCAAAGCTTAACCTCCAGAAAAATACATGAAACTAAGTGCTATATGTCGTCAAGATTCACTTGAAATTGACAGAAGCTTGCAAAATCCTTGTCATGAGCATATCACTAGTGGGATAATCTATAGCAAATGGAAAATTACAAAGCAATAGATGGTGTCCAAGTGTTAAGTGATTATTCTACTAACAAACATCAAATGGCTGTAAACATGGTAAATAGCCACTTCATTTTTCAAACAATGGGAAACATTTTTATCTTTCATATGTAACAGAGAAGCAGAACAGTATGGTATATACGAAAAACCAAAACAAAATACAAACTAAAAAACTTAAGCTTCTATAGGAGGAACTTTTCAACCTTGATTCAAACGAAGCCAGCAAATTTTGTTTATGCAAAGAGCAAAAAATAATCAATATTACCATCCATTCAATTATACATGTTCCTTAGAATTAAGTGTAATAATAAATCAAAAAAAAGACATGAAGGAATCATTCACGTTCCATTTAACTTTGCTGAAATCAGAGATCCAACTCTATACCAAATTCTGTACCAAATAACAGTTCATGGACTGCCACAACTTAGCATGAACAGGAACTACCACCCTAGTCGACTTGGCCAAAGTTCAAAACACACGAGTGGCTGAAAAATAAAATGTAGCTAAGTGCTAGCTCCCAGATATAGACAATTACCTATCCCTTCATTTGACTTTAGGGCGAGGGATTCCTCTTTAGCGTGCTCGAAATAATTGAGCACAGGGTCAAGAAATTGGTTAATTGGTAAAGATACAGAATGTTCTTGTTTTCCGTTGGAAAAACCAACGCTGAGATCCAGGACATGAATAAGCTCAAGTCATTCAGTATAAACCAAACCAGAGTTTTGTCTCGATGAAACAAACATCACATGATTTATTACAAACCATTCAGCAAACCATTGCATAGCATGAAAAATTGGTCTAGCAGTGGTAAAAAAAGATGAAACATGCAAAAAATAGTTGAATATGCTCCAGGCTATATAACGATGACCTACTGCAGCAGTCCGTCTAGATCTCACTCTCTTGTACCTAATCAACCCACTGCATCATCAGTTGAAGAAACAAGAAGAAAAACATGGATTCGGCAGCCATGGTTTCCATAATTCCATTGCTACAAGATCAAGCAGCCACGACTCCATTGCACGTTTGCGCAATGGCTAGCACAAACTTGGCCTTACAAACCAAAAACTAGCTAACACATCAAAGTGCAGCCCAAACAAACCATGAACAAAACCTAGAAACGGCAGCTACAAGTATCAAACAGTAAGAGACAGTAACAACCGGGAAGATCAATCTTTTTGACACTCTCAGGATTATCAATCCCAGTCTGGTGAAGCAGAATGCTCTATCGAATACACTAGTCTGTAAAGTACAAAAGCATAAGTTTGAATCATGGGCCAACTAAGCTACTTAGTCAACTAGCTAGCAACAACCTTACATGATACTATGATAGACCAACCTAATTCTCAGTGTGTCAGAGGTTATACTGGGTACTAGTACTTTGACTAACTTTACTTGTGGCAAGGCAAGCCATGCAACCTATGCCAGACAAGATCCTTTTGTTAGTTAGAATCAAGGTTGGATGATTAGTGTCACTAAAACCTTTGACTGCTATGCTAGCACATTCTTAATTTAAGCATCAAGTAGACGGACATGGAGAGTGTCATGCTTTGAACAAAAGTAGTACCCCCCCCCCCCATTATGTTCTATGCTAGTACTAGCACACACATGCAACGAGCACTGTCATGTCTACTACGCATAAAAACTTTACGAAGAAGATCAAGGTGGGTTCATCCTACCCAAATATCCTCTCCTCTCCAAGACCTTCCAAATGGGGATAGAGAGAGAATACGAGAGGAGTCTCACCGGCCATGTTCCCAGCAAGGACAGGGCCGAAGTTCTCCGCGGCCTGCTGCAGCAGAGCGGCCTTGCTGAGGAGGACGTGGTGTCGCCGCTGTCTATATCTCCACAACAAAGCCGTACAGGAACAAGGAGAAACTAATCCCGAGACGCAAAGGAAGGCCTCCTGGAGCGCCAACTCCAGCCTTACTTCTCCAACGTCCTGCAAATACAGTGTGCACGCTTAGTGATAGCAATCTCGCGTGTTCACAGACATGCCGGCGGAATACCAAGAAACAAGGAACACATAACAACAAGAAAACAACTTTTTTAGCTATTTAGAAGTCAACGGATATTGGCAATGAAATGGAAAACCAAACATAGCAGCACCAATGGGTATGCAGTGAAGAAATACCGCAGCAAAGCCTAACAAGAACAACTTTGTTTAGCTTGTTCTTCCCCACAAGGAAATGTACAATCTTCGAACATATCAATTTTTTAAAATTCTTGATCGATCTGGAATGGACTCGATTCAATACAAACCATTCAGCAAAACACTGCATAGTATGACGAATTGGTCTAGCAGTGGTAAAATAAGATGAAGCATGCAAAAAAAAATAGTTGAATATGCTCCAGGCCATACATCTCACTCTCTAGTACCTAACCAACCAACTGTAACATCAATTGAAGAAACAAGAAGAAAAACATGGATTCGGCAGCCATGGTTTCCATAATTTCATTGCTACAAGATCAAGCGGCCACGACTCCATTGCACGTTTGCGCAATGGCTAGCACAAACAAGAGCACTTACAAACCAAAAACTAGCTAACACATCAAAGTGCAGCCCAAACAAACCATGAGCAAAACCACTAATTAACCTTTTACTCCTAGTCTTAGTTCAATCCAATTAATATAAGCGTGAGGCAATCAAATTTGTGTAAGCACCAGACAAAACTATGGAGAACAAGATTCTGCACCGCATATGAAATTATATGCTGCAATTAACTTGAGCATGGCCAAGGAGGTACCTTTGGATGCATTGTCGAGGTCACCACGGTGAGCCTTCCTGACAAGCAGCTTGACACCACCCGAATACAGACAAAACAATTGAAATGAGGAACGCGTGTTTTATTGTGCTTTCATATGCAGCACTTATGATGTGAAATATACCGGATGCGTACTGTGGTTTGAGAACTTACATCTGTTGTTTGCAAGAGAAGGGTTCCAGCAGTCATTTGATATCAGGAGTTGCTACAGGGATCATTGCCATGCACGAGACGCTGAACTGGGAGAAAATCAAGGCATCCTCTTTCACAAGCCAAATCCCTAGCGACCAAAAAAAAAGGAGAATATAGATCAAATTTGCGAAAGATGCAACAACCTTAAACTTTATTTTGTTATAACTAGTAAGCTGTGATTAGAAATTGCAGGTGCCCATGAAGATAAACTTCCTGGTCACCTCACATGTAACAATAAGAAATTACTAGGATGATGCTTCAATGCATACCACAACAAGTGCATTTTAGTTGCAAACAAGTATACCTATTAGCTAAAATAGAATAAGGTTGAGATCATAGGATCAACAGACTTCAGGATCCGATGTGCTCACATTACAAGAGAATTGCTGGTTAGTTGCGGACCTTGGATAAAAAAATGTGTAAGCTCCTACCCAGACCAATCTATACAAAGTCATTGCACTCATGCTAAATCAAAAATGTCCTCATGAACCTACAAACAGCAACTACAAGTATCAAACACTAAGAGACAGTAACAACCAGGCAAGATCATTTTTTTTACACTACCAGGATTATCAATCCCGATCCAGTGAAGCAGAATGCTATATCGAATACACTAGTCTGTGTAGTCTGTGTAAAGTACACAGGAAGAACAGAAGAAGAAGAAAATCACAAGTTTGAATCATGTGCCAGCTAAGGGACTTAGTCAATTAGCTAGCAACAAATTTACATGCTGGATCAAACTAATTCTTAGAGCGTCAGAGATTATACTGGGTACTAGTACTTTGACTAACTTTACTCGTGGCAAGGCAACCAATGCAACCTATGCCAGGAGAGATCCTTTTGTTAGTTAGCATCAAAGCCGGATGATGATTAGCGTAACTAAAACCTTTCACCGCTATGCTGGCACATTCTTAATTTAAGGATCAAGCAAACACATGCAACGAGCGACATGCTTTGAAAAAAATAGGTATCCCCTCAATCTCTAATATGCTAGGACTAGCACACACATGCAACGAGCACTGTCATGATCTACTATGCTTAAAAAACTAAAGATCAAGTTGCGTTCGTTCTACCCAAATCGACACTCCTCTCCAATACTTCCAAATGAGGATAGAGAGAAAATACGAGAGGCATCTCACCGGCCATGTTCCCGGCGAGGACAAAGCTGAGGTTCCTGAGAAACTTATCCTGAGACGTAGATGAAGGCCTCCTGGAGTGCCACCTCCAGCCCCACGTCTCCAACGTCCTGCAAATACATTGTGCACGCTTAGCAACACCAATGGGTATAAAGTGAAGAAATACTGCAACAAAGCCTAAGAAATGTACAGCTTCCTAGATATCAATATTCTAAATTCTAGATCGATCTGGAATGGAAACAGGGGTGACCCAAACTGTTCTTGGGATGCTTAAGAGATAAAGAAGCAAAAAAATCGAAACTGTTCATGCATTTGTTCTTTCGTTATTACCTACCAAGCAAAAACGCTTGGACACTAAAACTTGCGTGCCAATATGTACGTACTGCTTGGACCAAAACAGAGTTCGACCATATTGATCTATCTCATAGTGAAACCTAGAGTTGTACTACCAACATACAATACTGATGGTGAACTTGCACAGTCTCGTGCATGCTAAACTGTATACCTTTAAAGTTTAGGGACCTGACGGCGGAGACTGCAGACCAAGTACCATTTTTCTAGCTAGGTTATTCCAATCACGAGTCACAACGACATGTGTGTATGCAAAGCCGCAGTTGTTGCATGCTGCATCGAGCTCCTCTTTATTGCTCATGAAAAAACTAATCAGCTAGATCAAATAGCTATAAATTGTTGTGATTTGAGTTTTTTTCCTAGCAAGGGAGTTACTATTTCTTTCTAAGTTTTGAAGGGGAAATAAGTTAAATAATATCAGTTCCTCGCCTATTATTTCAGCCACCTCGATCGAGCGCATCATCGAGAACCCAATTCCTACTTCTTCCGCGTGAAGTTCTACCCAACTTGTGGCGTCACCTTTGTTGCTTCTCTTGGTCTACTAACCAGGTACTATTACTTATGGTGATCCACGAGACACCTTAAAATATATGACGGACCTGTGATATACTCTTTTAGGTGAATGTGAACAGGAAGACAATACAATACCTACATTACATACTCCTCAATGAGAGAATGGTTTCACATTTTTCATTTTTTTTCTTCTATACCCATCAAAAGTGGTGATTTCATGTGATTTTTTTTTTATCTTTGCACCACCCTTATATACCCATATTAGTACCCCATGCAAAAGTGGAAGATTTCCTACCATTTCGCATGTTCTTTGAGGAGAAACCTTATTTGGCGTCTCACAACGTCTACCGCTTGATTTTTTTGTCTAAAGTTGTGATTCTTGTGTGATTTTTTATTTACATCACCCTTATGTACCCCCATATTAGGATCCCACGCAAGAGGAGGAAGATTTTTGACCCTTCCTCGTATCAATTACATAAAACCCCTATTTTGTGGGCCCCATGACGTCTACCCCAAGCTTACAACAGAAAAGTTGATTATATTTGGTTTATATCTTCACACCATCCTTATATACCCATATCAGGACACCATGCAAGAGGGGAAGATTTTATACCCTTGCTTATGTTGTTTCATGGAAATATTCATTCGAGTGTGTCTTGCTACGTCTACCCCTATCTTTTCATTGAAAGTGGTGATTCCATGTGATTTTAGGACTCCCCCCCACCTCAAGAGGAGGAAGATTTTCGACCGTTCCTAGCTCCATTTTATGGGCCCCACAATGTCTACTCCTAGCTTTCAGTCGAAAGTGGTGATCCAATATGATTCTTGTCTTCACAACACCCTTATATACCCATATTATGACCCAATGGAAGAGGGGTAATATTTCTAACCTTTTTCTCGCGCCGTTTCCTATTACACCACCCTCATATACTCATATTAGAACCCAATGCAAGAGGGGAAATATTTTCAACCCTATCCTGGGCTATTTCAAAGAATCTCTACACCCTAGGTCCCGCGACCCTTTCTCGCGCCATTCCATCTTATTTTTCTCTTTACACCACCCTTATATACCCCTACTATCGGATCAAGGAATATAGAACATATTAAATGATGCCAAAATGTCTTATATTTAGAAACAAAGATTGTATATATGTACTGCTATTACTCAACTTTTTATCTAGACTTGTTTGGATTGGTTCCCCAAGTTGCCCCGCCAAAAAATTGGTTGCCCATAGAGTTGTAGTTATTGTTTGGTTTGTACCCAAAATTTTGGGTGCCAATGCATGCCCATCTCTCCCCCTCACAGATTCTTGCCAAAAAGTTGGCAAAACGTGGGCCAAGGATTCCTTGACCAAAAATTTGGCAGCCAACTCTTGCCAAATATTTGGTAGGGCTAGTGTGGGCATCAACCAAACACACCTGATGATGTACATAGTCTGCCAAAACAACATTGGATCCAAGCATCTAAACTTCCTAGCTCGAAGTAAATAATGGTCATGCCTAGTTAGCTTCATTTCCTATCCATCCCTCGATTCACCCCACCTTCGCTGATGCCGAGGAGGCTGTCCAAGGGTGGGAGTCTCCACCATGGGAAACTAGGTTGTGATGGGCTCATCATCGCTTTCTCCGACAAGTCCAGCTCCGACTCCTAGCTAGTATGCATGGCGTTCGGAAGCATAGAATCTATGGGTAATGGCAGCATATTGGTAGCGGAGGTCGGGTTGCATCGGACTATAACACAAATATTGCTGCTACTACGTGCAAAGCTAGTGAGGTGGAGTTTTTTTTCTCTCTTGATACTGCCATGGATGAGCTATGTTGGGCTGCATGAAGTGTACTACGTGCGTCACTCGTCGATAATATTTTTTAGTACAATATAGAATGTACGTGTTGAATACAAAGGATGAGCAAATTCGCTAGAAAAAAATACAGTAGAAATCATGGGCAGAAGCCCACGTGGGCCGCTGCTCATAGCCAAATTCGATCCAGATGGACGGTACTCGTCATTTCTGCTCTGCCGTCCCGGCTTCTTCCACTCCCGACGAGAACCATCACGGCGGCGCGGTCGAAATCACGGCGTCCCGGCCGGCTTGCTCGCCGACGCGCGTGCGCATCGGTATGCTGGCGCGTGGAGCTCCGTCGAGCTCGCCGGACCGAGTCGCGGATCTTGGAAGGGCGTTGCATGCCGGCGATGGCGCACCGGCCACCTGGACGAAGCGACGGGGACGCGCGTCACGAAGGGAAGAACCGTCCATCTGACGCAGGCAGGAGGATATGGCCAAGTTCCTGGCGCCGGTGGACGCGAGATCCGGCGCCCTTCTTTCCATGAGCCGGCTCCGCAAAGCAGCCCGACGCAGCGCCTGGGTTCCGTCTCCGATGTGCTCGCCGAGTAAAGGCCGTTCCTGCATCTGGTGAGACTTGTCATCTCTTTTCGTCAGAGTGTGGTTCAGTCGCTGCAGTTCTTTTCATATACAGAACCACGCTTGTGTGTAAAATGTTGATAGTAACTTTTTCACTAGTTGTACTGATACGATCAACCAAGCTAGAGGATTAATGCACTGCTGTTTGCAAGAATTAGAATATAGGAACCGTGATTTAATTTCTCTAGTCAAATACTAGCTAGCAAGGGGAAATAGCCAAGTAGCTGCAGCTAGCAAGATGAAGAATTGGGGCGTTTTGTTTCTTAGGATGCTACTGCTTTTCACTTTGGTTGCAACAGCTCCTAATGTCTGAAGCTGGTGAGACTCCTCACTCGTAATATCTGAATTGCAAGAGGAAGAATAGGGACTTTGCTTCGTTTTGTCCCGTTATTTGAGCATTTGGCGCTTGGTTTCAGTTGCCTGTGTTGATCGTCCAGGAGTGTCATATTTGTAGGTCCTCTATTTGTTGAAAGCATGCATCAGAGGCTGTAATTGGAGGAACTTGTGCTGGAGTGGATTTTTAGATGTGGTTAATTGTATGCAGAAATAATGATTCATTAGCTGGTATATTAGACATATTTGTATGTGTGGAAAGAAATGTACAGGTTGATTTGGAACAACAAGTCTGGCTGGCCAGAATTAGAGGATGAAGAAGAAGAAACGCTGAGTAGCAAGCGATGGACGCTGAGGCCAAGCATGAAGAAGAAGAAACAAATTAAGTTGCAGTTAATTGTTTGTACACGCCCGCGCGCCCGCCCAATAAGGAACGTTTTGATTTAGCGAGAGAGAGGGGGAAAAAACAGGTACTGAGCGGATGGATTTGGTGAACAAATTAAAAGGAATGCGTGTGCAGTAAAGCACAGCCAGCCATCGAAACGATTTGCAAGTTTGGTTCACGAGAAGAGAAGGACTCCGTCGCGCACGCACGCATGTGTACGCGCGTGAGTAATTAATCCGAGAAACAAAACGTCAAGTGGGAAGGATTAATTGCTCACATCTTCCGATCGGGCGGGCGGCCAAATTAACGAGCGCGCTTCGGGCGCAAATGGGTGGTGTCCTCTGCTACCAACAGGTGTCACTCGATGACGGTGGCTGGAGCAGCCAACAGACGGAAAACGATCCTTTGCTGGAGACAGGCAGGCTGGCAGCGATACGATACTCTTCGGCCGAGACGAGAGCACGAGACTCTTCCTCAAGTCGGCAGGCCAAACGAGGTGGTCACCGCGACCCAAGACGAAGAGGAGATCGCGACCCAAGAAGACGGCCAGGAAATTGACCCTGGCGTCTGCTCTTAGCGATGCACTAACTGGACCTGGTCGGTGTATAGAAAACGCCCCAACCAGACACGGTCATTGTTTTTCCTTTGAGGATTGCCTCTGCTTCACGCCTGGCAACCCACGGGCCACGGCCCTTTCTGATACTAGATGACCCATTGCGCTATCGCGCAAATGATAGAGGCTAACCATAAGGTTTGGCTTATTTTATTACCGAAGGTTGTAGGGGAGCTCTTCCACTGAATAAAGGGGTATTAAGGTTAAATGGGCATCCAATTTGAGCTTGGGCATCCAATTTGAGCTATAGTAGTATCCGACGGGGTGTGTTGGAGCTCTTCTCTGGTTACTGTGTTTTCTCACCATAAGTCTTGGTTTATTTCAATACCGGAGGCTCGGGAGCGTGAAGTGTAGCTCTTTCGACTGCCGCCATCATCGCAATAGCAAGGGGGAGTATTAGGGTGAAATGGCCATCCATGGTGAGCTATAGTAATATTCAGTGTGTTTCGTTGGAGGAAATGCCCTCAACGACCCTTCTACTCTCATTTGGCTATTCCGTTTGCTTCGGTTGAGTTATAGTATAATCGATGGGGTAGGCCGAAGAAAATGCCCTCAGTGTCTCCCTTCGAATCTCCTTTGGATACCCCACTTGATATCACTCGAGCGGTATGGTTTAATGGCTGCGATTTCTTCTTCCTGTCACATGCACATTTGCCTCTTCCTCTTTCAACTTGTTAGAGACACTCGGGAAGCAGGGCATTGGAGCTACTCGTAGTTGAATTTGGTGTATTGCATAACAAACTTCATTTTTTGGTCACTTGATTGCATTACAACTGAAGACTTTTATGAACGGATGGCAACGAAATATTAGAATCTCGTCGATCTGGCTAAGTGTACCTATGCAAGGCATTTTAATAACTTTCAAATATTCTTTTGTTGGGAGTGGGCTTACCAGGACTAATACCGGAGGGGTCGATGACGTGTACATCTACGTGGCGAGGGAGCGGAGGGGTCAGCGCATATAAAACCTTCGTCTCCCACAACCTCATCCATTCCCCCCATTCCCCAACCACCATTGCCGAAATCACCAAAAACCTCTCTCCCTCTCCCTCACTCCATCGCTAGTGTAGGTTTCTTCTCGCACGGATCTAGTACAATTGGCGGCGATGGAAGCTAGGAGAAGAGCGGGCGGCGTGGAAAATGAGAGTCCACCATGAGCGCGGGTGCTTTGAGGTCCACCGTCGTGGATGCCTACGTCATCAGCCCGGCCATCATCAGCTCAACCAGCACCGGCTATGTTGTCGAGGAACCAACAGATCTAGCAGCGATTGACTCGACTATAGTAGGAGGCGAAGGGGATGCGGGAGCATCCAACATCGCCAACATCTCCGTTGGCTTACATACCCATTTATTTGCTTTGGATTAGTCCGGCTTATTTTCTTCCCCTCCCCCACGATCTTACTCAAACCAAAACAAAAATGTCCCCGAAGATGTTCTCAAAATAGAAACAAAGATATGTTACTCCTTGGACCTGACATCATCTTCAGTGGTTGTGGACTCATTCTCCATCTTCAGTGTTTGTGGACCTGACATACACTAAGTTTTGGTGTTCCATCTTAGCCAAAACTGCAAAAAGAAAAGGTAGAACTACACATTATTGGTTGTCAACATATTTGTATCGAGAAGGTAGCACCATTTTTTTTCATCTTAGCCGAAGGCTAACACAGTAATATTATTTCCTATATGATAGTATAATTCCAGATAGACCCACATTTATGAAAAGTGAGTTGATATCTCCTGTAATGGAACAAAGAGCTAAAGCAGTGAAAAAAGGACCAGCAAATTTTTAGAACTCAATGTGTAACACATGCATACACTTGGCATCAGAAAACTCCAATCCTACCAAAATAAGGAGCAACTGGAAAATAGTAGTACAGTTGATTTGTCCTACAGTCCCAAAAGGTCAAATGGTACTCAAGCCTGTAAGCAACATACACGAGCCGATCATACCGGTTGTAGGCTATCAGGAATAAGAGCTTAATTACATCCCCTGTTTAGAAACACATGCACGAGTTGATTCAGTTGTCCTTGTGGCCATGTACCCTATCAGGCCACCAAACTGCAGAACAAAGGCATCCATCTCGGGTCAAACTGTAGAACCACACTGTTAATGATTAACTGCAGGAACTTAAAAGAACATCAAGCCATCTACCCTACCAAACTGCAGAACAAAGGCACCCTTGTTGTGTAGCTTAAGCCATAACTCTTTACTGAACATAATTGCCTTAGAACATAATTGCCCGAGAACAGGAATGGTGAACACCGACATCATAATTCTACATCACCACCATTGGCATTTCATCAATCAAATCAAGTTCCCGTCGAACGGACTTTTGTTGAAACGAAATCTAAGAGTAACATTGTCAAACATACAAAAATAACTTAAATTCCAGTGAAACCTAAGACTCACATTGTCAAGAAAGCATACTTCAGAGTACATTTTTCAGTGAAGGGCAACTTTAGTACACCATATGTCTATGATAATAAATTTGAAGGATGCCATTAAAATGGTTTTATTTTTAAAATACCAATATCCCTTGTACGGAGAAAACATACTCAATGTGCAAGAATAGTATTAAGATGACCGTGCATCTTGACTCATAGAATCTTCGCGATGAAAGTACATTAATAATTTATATCTGGAATATCCAATGTGAGCAAAGGGAACATTCATAAAAGAACCTTGTAGTAACCAGAAAACAATTTGCAAGTAACCTATGTTGCACACAACATGTGTGACCTGACATATTTTCACTCTCAAACTTTCTAAATTCACTCCTTAGTTATTCAGATTCTCTACGGAAAGCAAGGTATTAACGTTTACGTATACTACTCGGACACCATAAAATAGAAAATAAACTGACTGTACAGGCAGTAGGCTGTAGGCATGAAGATCCATCACAAGAAATGATAAAAGAAATAGAACAATAGAGCACACTCATTGCAGATTCATTTGGCAGATAACAGACATCAGTATAATAATAAATCGCAAACAAGAAAATGAACGGCCTCTGACAGATTATGTGAGGAAATCTATGAAGTGGGCCAAAAAAGAATTAATTTCACCAGATGACACAGGTTCAACACCCAGATCTCCATGAGCCACCATTGCCTATAAACATTTCAAGAAGGTCGGATGAGAACAATTTCTTGAATGCAATTTTTATGACACAAACGATATAAGGAAATTTAAATGTGGGAGGGAGAACTAATAGTATAGGCACTTTTCAGGGCCTTACCCCATCTGAAGCAACAATAATTGGCTGCATATATGGAATTGAATCAGCCCTCTGAGTTTTTGAAATGAAAAGTATATCCACATTAGCACCTAAATATTAAAATAAAAAATTAAATATTGAGTTATCCTCATCGTGAATAAGTAAAATAAGTAAGGAAATGCATAATAAGCGGATTCTTCACGAGCTCGGCAAGAACCATCAGGTTGGAGTTCACTTGGGAGTGCTAAATCTAGTAGAAACGGACAATTAGAGCTAAAAATGGAATTTCAATTGTAAAATCCAGTAGCACCAAAAAAATTAAAACATGTACAAAGCCCATGGTCGAGTAACTTCAGACTGCAAGGTAATTTCTAGTAGATGATGATGAAACAAAGTTGGAACCGAGAATCCAATGATCATACCCTCCATCGATGGTTGACAGCTGGGAAGCACAAAGACTAAATCCATAGTCACCCTCACGTATATTAAATATTGTCACATACTGAGTTCAAAGCATTTCAATCTTTGATGAGTCAATACTGCAGTTATTGACCTCAATCTTTGATAAGCATATTATAACATGCATCTATCTCTGGAAGTACTGTAATCTATCCTTAAACTAAATGCTTGTGTGGTGTTGGCCTGTTTGTAAATGTATTGTTGCATGCTTGGCTTGACAAAACGATAAAACGAGCCATGATATTGCTACGAGGGGCGAGGGACATGTACATCAGGTCTTTGTCGGATAAATGACTGCACTTTAGGATCCAGTTTTTGACTAAGCTTCAGCACTATATACGTAAAGCACGTGTACGTGAGCCTTACCAATTATTTCAGAGGAGAATATGTACAGTGGTTATTTGCCCTTTATTTTAGGTGAGGAACTGCTTTGTATATATAGGGAACTACTGCCATACCTGGAGAGGAGAAATTGTAGAACAGATGCATAATAAGCGGATTCTTCACAGGCCTGGCAAGAACCATCAGGTTGGAGTTCACTTGGGAGTGCTAAATCTAGTAGAAACAGACAATTAGAGCTAAAAATGGAATTTCAATTGTAAAATCCAGTAGCACCAAAAAAATTAAAACATGTACAAAGCCCATGGTCGAGTAACTTCGGACTCGCAAGGTAATTTCTAGTAGATGATGATGAAACAAAGTTGGAACCAGTAATCCAATGATCATACCCTCCATCGATGGTTGACAGCACTGGGAAGCACAAAGACTAAGTCCATAGTCACCCTCACGTATATTAAATATTGTCACATACTGAGTTCAAAGCATTTCAATCTTTGATGAGTCAATACTGCAGTTATTGACCTCAATCTTTGATAAGCATATTATAACATGCATCTATCTCTGGAAGTACTGTAATCTATCCTTAAACTAAATGCTTGTGTGGTGTTGGCCTGTTTGTAAATGTATTGTTGCATGCTTGGCTTGACAAAACGATAAAACGAGCCATGATATTGCTACGAGGGGCAGAGGGACATGTACATCAGGTCTTTGTCAGATAAATGACTGCACTTTAGGATCCAGTTTTTGACTAAGCTTCAGCACTATATACAGAAAGCACGTGTACGTGAGCCTTACCAATTATTTCAGAGGAGAATATGTACAGTGGTTATTTGCCCTTTATTTTAGGTGAGGAACTGCTTTGTATATATAGGGAACTACTGCCATACCTGGAGAGGAGAAATTGTAGAACAGATTCAGCGGTGTATCAGGTCAGCATCGACGCCCTCTGGTTCGCTAGGCCAGTACAGCCGCTCCCTGATCCTCCACCTCCGTCCCTGCGGCGCTTCTCGAGCTCCCTCCTCCAGGCTCCATCTCCAGATTCTAGAACCACCCCCTCTCCCATTTCTCCTCCGCACGAATACTTGCAGTCCACTTGCCTTTTCATCCAACACCTTTTAAGCATATTTCAATACACATATAAAATTTACCAAAATAACAAGGTGAAATTGACCAAAAGAAGGCATCAAAAGGCTCACACAATCTCAGCCCTGAAATTGACCAAAAGAATGTCCTGGTCTCATTGACAGATCAGAGTGTTATGGAAGCAGAGCCCAAGGCACCTTTGGTAGTTCGAGCTCGTCAAACTCAACGTCAGACATGATGGAGTTGCCGTTGATGTAGGCCATCAATGCCTCCCGTAGCCTCTGCTCATCGGCGCCTGCAAACATGGAGAACCAATTCCATTGCCATGTCTGAAACAACAATTAACATGCAAGTGCCTAGTAAATCTTAATTCTTTATGAAGAACCATGATATCATAAATCAAGCATAACTTTATAACGCAAACTGGAAGATGAGCTAAACATAAATATCAAGCAAAGAAAAGAAAAGGGAGAATCTGGATGGCATAACTGAACATGTAAGTGCTATAGCTGGGCTTATATGCAGACGCAACTGTAGAACTACAAGTAACTGAGACAATAGTTTTTGGTTTTCGCTATTTATAAATTCACCCGCAAACAGATCACGAAGCACACAAGAACGTCATCAGGCAACAAGCTTAAAAAAACATCATCAGGCAGTAGATCAGCATAAATTAAAAATTGCATATATCGGTCAATCCCTCCAACAATTAACGAAGTATTGTTGGAAAAAACATTTAAGCAATACTGGAGTCACGATCTACTACGGACCTGTTGTGAATGCATAAGCAATTGAATACCAACCTTATGGACAATCCTTTTTCGCAGTTATCCATAAAGATGGCCGTAGCAACCAGTGGTCGGGCATCTTTGTGGTCACCACCTCGCATAGCAACAGTACAATCATTTGAATGCCTAGTTCTGAACAGGTCTCATCATTACAAAAATCAAGCTTCATCACCATAAAGAAACCTAAGGAAACAAGATCCAGTTGTTAGACATATCCTTTGATAGTAGTAGGCACCCTAGATTGAAGTAAATATTGGACAAAAATGGCCAAATTCAATTGCACTGAGCTACTCACAATTCTGTACCACAGAATGCAACAACAGCAAGATTATTTTTAAGGAATTTGTGGCAAGTAGAACGACTTTCTTCTATCTCTCAAAAGGTTAAAAAAACCACAACTACCAAGTAGCAAGTAGCAATATCTTCTAGCTAATAAGTAAATCATTTTGTCCATCAAGTAGTATCCAACCAAGAATTCTGTAGAACCTTATAGGTCAAATAAGTATAGTAGGAGACAATGAAGTACCATCAGCAGCACTATATCCTTCATCTTGTCCATGATGTAGTATCGAACCAAGTGTTCTCTAGCATCCTTCGGAAATTAAGCCACTGCTAAACTGCATTTAGGAGCCCACATGTAAACCAGGCCTGCAAGAGCAGAACGGAACCTAGGATTAGCCTCGCGAGCAGATTGAATCGGCAAGATCACTATCGCTGCTTGAATGTGCCCGTGGGAATGACGGCGTCCACGCCAACAGACTGTTGAGGAGCGCAAACAACAAGCAGGACCCTAAAGAAAATGGACGAATCTCTCGCAGCGACAAACAACTTGGGCAGTGGAGCAGGAGATTCAAAAGATTCTGACCTTGACATCGGCAACGAGTCCCATGAGCACCTTCTCCCGTGTGTGCCTGTTTGTGTCCTACCTGCTCCACCAAGCACAGAAATCCAATCACATGAGAAAAAAAACGATGATTAGGTCGATCTAAATTGGCAGCAAACGAACTAAAAGACAAGGAGTAGGGACAGAGAAAGGGGAGGCTGCAGCTCGTCCTCTTGGCCAGCGATGCTCCCAGCATCACCTTCACCCAGCGCCGCCACCAGAGCCGGCCCAGAGTTGCCTGCTCCTGCTCCTCAACGCCCAAGAGCCGACCTAGGGCCACCTATTGTCTGCAGATACGGGAGAGAAACGAGAGTGAGAGCTGAGAGGAAGGAGAAGCGAACCTGAACGAACCTCAGCCCCATGCTGTTGCCTCACCTCAACCCCTCCGCGTTCTCAAAAATCCAACCGCGGTATCTAATTTTCATTAGAGACGATATGTCATCGGAAATCTAATGCGTCTGCACGATGAAAATTTACTACATACCCATTGAAAATCATAACAATCTATGTATAGTAGTAGCTACAGATGAAGCACCCATACCCATCGAAAATCATAGGAAGTAATCTATGTATAGTAGTAGCTACAGATGAAGCACCCGGTGGGATGGGTGGGGATGCAGCTCCTCACCTGTCTCGCTGAACGTGCGGCCTCCAGTCGCCGGAGCGGCGCGCGTAGAGGCGAAGGAGGCGCACGGCGGCAGCAGGCGAAGGAGGCGCACGGCGGCAGCAGGCGAAGGAGGCGCACGGCGGCAACAGGCGAAGGAGGCGGCTCCCGGGCAGACGAAGGCGGGGGCGCGAGGGCGGCGGTTGGGCGGAGGAGAGAAGCCATGGGAAGGGAGGACTGGATGCTGCTGCTATCGGATGCGGAGCCGCTGCCCTCCTCCGGGAGCTGATCCTGTAGCGCCTCCTCCCGCCCATCTCCGCGGCCGTCTGCTCACCCTCCGTGCCGCCGCCATTCTCCGGGACACGCTCGAGACGAGAGAGGTGGCCAGATATTTTCACCAGATCGAGATCTAGGTTTTCACAGCGGGATGTGCGCGACGGGGAGAAACGACTGACTCGGAGCAGCAGCCCCCCTGCCGTCTCGCAACTGGCCCCGCACGAAACAGGCCCACGCGTCATTGACCATAAACGAGGAGGCAGAGGTAAAGGAAAAAATCACCACATCCAACGGTCAGGGTGAAAAGTGGGCTCAGTTGTTTACCAATGTGTGTACCAGATTGATGTGCCCCTTTTGGATGGCTGGTTGGCCGGGTAGTCTAGGAACATTTATAGAAGTAACTAGATTTAGAAGTGCGCCTTGGCGCACGATCCCGTAAAACTCAAGCCGATGTACACTTTCTATAACCACGATAAAAATTAGGTGAAAAAATAATAATATTTCTTTTTAGTTTTATAAAACGAAGCCAATAGGGATGAACTTGGGATAAATAACACAAAATTACAAATGGAGTAGGAAAAAAGTATTTCAGGGAGGAGCCTTGGAGCACGTTCTCCGACTTTCACACTGACAAATAATTGGCAACCTCTATATTAACCATGTATGAAAATGCTAATGTGAGTAGACAGTAGGGAAGATACACAGAATTAGTCGTTTAAAAAGGGAAGTACAAAAACAACTTAGCACGAACGAATGGCAAAAGCAATATCCACAGTTGCACAAGGGGACTTGCAGCGGGAACCTAATTTGTATATGTACATGTCAATTACAAAGGAAGCAGAGTCTTTAGAGGACACGACATAGCTGATAAAATTGTCTTCCACACTGATTAATATTTTGTAAAAAATTATATTTTGCAAAAAAGGAACAAAGAGAATGTAGTTGACTTAATTACTGGGACCAGCACAAAATTACACAAATCAGTTAAGCAATACAAGCCGATAATAAGTAGTAATTAGTAATAAATAGACGTAAAGAAAATATAGAGAAATATATTGTACATAGAAGCGGTAGCATAATCTTCAATGACAAGCCCATTCTGGCTATAGTTTTTCAGTATTTTCCTTTCACTCAGAACCATATATCTTGTGCTCTCACTGTTATTTGATTGGGCAGTTGCAGTTTCTTCAGCATGTCCTGGAGCATGGAACATGACCTGGATCATGACATTGGTTAGAATTTTGACAACCTCCATTTAACAGCTGGCTGTTGAGTAACAACAAAGACAATATTCAGGTTATATCATACCGTACGGTAGTCAAGAGCAGCACAATATCGTGTTGAATGGATAAAAAAAAGGTTGGCAACAGTCTATTTTACAGGACATGAGGACGGGAAGAAACATAGTGATGTTTTATTGACATATTTAATTTCGAAGGATAGACCACTTCATCCAGCAGGAATATAAGAGACAATACGTATACACAAGTAGCGCAAAACCTGTTACCCATATTCTGGATCATATAAACTGGGAAATTAATCTTCAGTACGGTGTCAAGCGGGGCGGGATGCGGGACAAATCTCTTCACTAACACTGCTAATTTTGCATCAGTTACAGGTTCAGTTTGCTCTAGTTTTGATTATGCGGGACACCGCTTGACACCCTACTCTTGATGGAAAAGAGACTCCAGGATATGTATCAGGCATCTCTGAAAGATAGGTTTAGAGATATGTACCTATTGTCTGGAGAATCTGTGAGAGATGGGGATATCAAATAAAACATTTCTGCATTTAAGGTACCTTGTATTGAAATTTCTATCAAGAATAGAACAATTATTTATATATTGGGTTGGTAGATCGACAAACGCCAGCTATTTAATGCCACCCTAGGTTTGAATGTGAACTAAATAATTTTTGCACTACATACAGAGAGTTAGTATGGTGATTATTTATAACAACTCTCCAAAATAAAGGGAGTGGCAGTGAAAGAGGGAAAGACTATAATAGTCATATATCTGAATTAAATGAGAGAAGAGAGGATGAAATAGTGGAGTTGACATCTGCAAACAAAACATATACACACATGGTTGTGAGATAATCTCACCGATAGATGGTATGCTTTCAAAATTTGAGAGTGAAATGCTTTAGTCCCACAGGATACTGAAAACCAACAATTACCCTGTAAAAAAATAGTGCACCTACTCAAAAACTCCGTAAGTCTAACTAATAGGTCAATCTTGGACGACTGGATATATGGGAACAAAGAAGAAATAGAGCTGCGGAGATTTATCATTCCCAGTTCAAGCGGAGAAATCCTGTGATATGCTTCTGAAATATCTATGTAAGATTACATGATTAACCTGAGAAACAAAAATCAAGTTAAACAAAGAAGGATTGAGAGCCTGACCATCTGTGTAGTTTTCCTATCTTAACAAAAACGAAAACAGATAACTAAACCAGAACTTATTTCAGATCACAGCAAAAGAAACAACATCAAAATCATAAAGCATATATAAAAACAAAGGAGAACATTGAATAATAATAAATATAGTAAGTGAGTTGAAGGTATCCTTTTGCCCAAAAGTCCATCTGATCCGCTAGCCAAGATCAGCAGGAGCTGCAGACAAATCCTAACGACATGGGCAACCAGAAGTGTTTTTGATTGATGTAAATTGATATGGTCAAGTGATTTACTTTTCAGCCTATCAGTAGAAGCTTTTAGCTCATAACCAAGAAAAACAAGCTGAATTTCAAATCGATGAAATCCACCCTTTTAAGCAACCTGGTATTTTTCTGACGTAAAGTTAATAGGATCACAGTTCATATACATGACAGATGGGTTTAGTTTTAGTGGACATCCAAGTTGGATATATAACTCCTATTCTCATTTCCCCTTCAGGTCAGAAATGGCGTTGTCTATGTACCGATTGGTCACAATTCTACGTCAGCTAAATTAAAATGGAACAAGAAAGTATAATTTCAATCCCCTTTACTTCTGAACTCGGAATTATGCAAGAAAGCGCATGCTCAAAAAATAACCAAGCATTAGTGGGCAGGCAATCATGGCATCATCACATATAAGTATATACACCAATAGCATCTATCTCCGTAGGAAAGAGAGCAAGCACCACACATGAAATTGCATGACTGATACGACTGTTCTGTAGGTTCCCTCATAGGCTACACTAACATATTTCAGACACAGAACAATGGTGAAGAACAGTTTAAAAATCTTACGAATCCAGTGGTCTCAAATTATTTAAGTCATGGGTTTGGCATATGCCTCTAGAAACAAAAATGGCCTTTGCAGATGACCCCTACTGAATTGGGATGCACAAGCAAAATTATTGCGTAATCAACACCAAAAGAATTAGAAATCTAACCCCAGTGAATTGAATGTGTGCACGTGCAAATGAACTATCAATGCGGAGTTGATTGTTTGAGCATCCGTACTCTCTTACTCACAGACCAAAAGGTCAAGAAATGTAACCCATGATTAGAAAAATGGCTGAAGCATCCACTGGAGTGAATCGACAATGAGTCAGCGTATTCATATGTCTCTGCATTGCGATATTACTTTATGGCTGTGTGGGCCAATGGGGGGGGGGGGGATTGGAGGAGGCGCCAGCTGCCATGCACGGCGGAGTATCTCGGACCTGCATCTCGGTTGACATCAGATCACACGTGTGTTGTTACTCGTTACCTTTTAGACCAATCAGTCCAAATAATTCAGAATAACATGCATGACAGTTTTGCAGGTCGCATGGATGAGTGCTTTGCAGGTCACACGGATTCTAAGCAAAGTCGCACAAATGAATCAAACCCTTTTTAGTCAAAGAACCAAAATTTCCAGCGATATCAGAGTATATAATAGTGCAAAGATGAAATTTGGCAAGTAATAGCTTCTTAGAAAGAAATGCCATGGAAGTAAATATAATGGGATAGTAAGAGAAAGGTAAACACAAGAAAATTAGTAACTGTGATCATGCTTAAATAGACTTGGAATTATAACAGAGAATAGAAGTAAATCTAATGGAGAATTAAGAGAAAGCTAAATTATGTCTGGTTTGCAGTCATACATAGCAGCACGCACCAATTGTGGAGAGAGAACCAATTAACTAAAGGAAGAAGTATAGATGCGAAATTCAGATCGATTAAAAAGCTTACAATTGCAGAGTATATAAAATTTTGATTGCTGAAAAACATTGCAAGTTGGTGTGCAGCTAGTGTTCATAATTTAATTTATAAGAGACAAAAATTATAGTACCAGAGAGAACATATACATAGGTGTACAGTAGAAGAGGCAAGTGTGCTTGAGTTTCCTCGACGGCCGCCAGCTGCATGCGGCATTGCGAGCACACCTTTTCCACAGCGGCCTACCACAAGCTTGCAAGACCAGAACACCATAGAGCCACCTACGACCAAGTTGTATAACTTCAGCAACAAAATCCTTCATAAGAAGGGAAGATGTGACCCGTGTCCACTATCTTGAAACCTCCAAGACCTTGCAAGTGATCCAAAGCCAAACAGGCACCCCCAAAAGAATGTGGTTAGCTTCCTATACAAGAATGAATATTCAAAAGTTAAGTTGGCTCACAAAAGGACATGAGAAACGTGCAGATAACCAATATGCAAGTTACCGGTCCTTTCACCGAAGCTGGATATTCTAACAAAATGGGTATCAACTTCATAACTGCTTTGCTTTGACCAAGGCAAATATTTATTAGAACCTGAACCTACAAAACAGAGTCAAAAAAGAAAATAATAGCGGATTAGTTCAAGAACTCAATTATGAAGAAATACTAAACTATAGGTAAGCTGCCTATTCGTCACTCTGTAGAGGCACTAATTATATTTCTCTTGTTGGTACTATCAAAAACTGGGTTTCATATGAACAAAAGAAAATCAATCTGTTGGAAACTTTCACTTATGACCCGGTCTATTTCAGCAACAGGTTGGGTGCAAGCTAGTATGCCTTTCTAATTATCAATGTTTCTTGTTTTAAACTTTTACACTAAGATATTTTCTTTTGATCCATAATAAATAAAAATCTAAGAAATAACCCGGTCTTACTTCAAGGTACATCACATCCCAGTATTCTGAATCTTAAGGAAGAAGCACATGACAACCCAGTATTACTTGAAGGGGCACCACTGGTAGGGAGCACGCACGTAGATAACATTGCGCCTCTTTTGAACGATCTTTCAAATTTGCATGAAATTACTGAATGAAGGTCAAAAAATACAACCAATCAGCAGAGCATAGTTTTAAGCCATGTTGTGACAATGCAAAGTCAACCCGAAGCATTCGACTGCTTTCCAATTATTATTAACTCAACAGTTAATTGGCTAGATTTCAAATACTAAAAACAGAATAAAAACCAAACATTTGAGCATAGATGAAATTTCATAGATCAAGAAAAGATTATCATAAACAATTTCTTATTAGAACCATCTTAAAGCCTTATAGTATAGTTTAACATCACGTGTTAATTTAAAATATCCATGTCCTTTGACTAACCTAAAGCACAGTCACCGTCAAACTAAAAATGATTATATGTATATCTGGCATGAATCACAGAACCGAGAAAGCACCAGAGATGCCTTTCTCAATTTCACGGATAAATGCACTTAATTGCAGTACATATGTTCTGCAAGCTTTGAACAACAATACCATGTTTTGCCAAATACAATGATACCAGACACCTGATAATTAGAATTGATCCTTAAAGAACCTCAAACTATGGATATAAAGGAGCCTCTAATATCTGCAGTAGAGAACATTTACTAAAAGCACATACGCGCTAAACAATGATTAACTGAAAAAGATATTCTTCTTCTAGTTACTCTCACGATGAGAAAAATCCATATATTCAATGAGACCTTTCACTACTAACAAAATAAATTTAGTAGTGAATTCTTAAAATAATAAAATGCATATAACGGTTTCACTGGACCACACTCTAAAGTAGAGTATTTTTGCATTCCAATGTCTCATACTATGATCATTTTTGCAGCATGTTATGACCAACCGTATAACCATCAGATCTTTTATAATTAGATTTCTTCCAGATTCTCTGACGGTCGTTCTTTTATGTCAAAAAGCAAACCTTTTACGTCACTCAAGTTCCCACAACCGATTGTAATATAGCATGCCGATATGCAAGAAAGGTGGAGGTACAACAGTAATGTAAGAATTGAAAAAAGAATGGCGATCCTCGAGTCTTTGCACTGTTATAGTTTTTACCTCAACATCCATCTGAAAGATCATCTGATATAGAACAAATCTGGTATGCAGATTGCAATTGTCTGTAGTAAGTCCCTGCGGCGCAGGGGCATCTGATAATTAATTGCACACAAAGCAATTCCTAGAAATATTGGAGAAGAATATAAGCAAGCGCCTTTCTGTTCAGTTATCATATAGTTGAATAGTACAAAATAAAAGATGATATGAAGCTTACCAAATAACATCTCCATCGGCACTATTAATCTCAAAGCAAACCGACCTACTGATGTTATCGCTTGCCTCTGTTCAACTTTCTAATGAAAGCTGCAAAGCACACACTAAGCACTTGAGCAAAGCAATATCAAACTAAGGGATCAAAAAACATTGTGGGTGTGTGAGTGAACACTCATTATAACATACACATGGATTGGCATGAAGATAACAAGCAAGCATGAGGAACTAAAACCTTTATACGGAGGAGAAGCCATGGCAACCTTGTCGCTCCAGCGAGCCGCCATGGTACTATTTCTTCCTAGGCCACACACACATGTTAGTGGAGATGGTTTTTTTAAGGCACTAATCTGCAAATATAAAAGACTAAAAAGTTCATACATTGGTTGTCTTGTTTTGTCAGTGTAAAACTAATTAGCATTGATATTTCTTTTGCACACACAGAGTAATTCAGACCAAGCCCAATACAAAAAGGGGATTTGACGTGGGAGAGGGGAACCTTGGATCCTCATCTTAACACCACCATTATTAGCATCTGTAGCTGTCTCAACGAATCTAGGCCTGAAACACAATCCATGAATATTAGGTAGGGAGGAAGAGGTGGGGAATGGATGGCAGGGGATTGAAGAAAAGAAGTCAGTTCAGTTCTTATCCAATAGCATGACCCATATTTTGACCTACTGCAAACAGCTAGACAAACAACTCAATTGTTTATTGAGGCTAAATTTCGGAAGTGAATTTTTTGAGTAAAAAATAGTGCAAAGAGAAGATACAAATTAATATTCCTCTACAGGTTTTTTGTCAAACACCTTGTATGCATAGATGAAACAAAATCTGCACAAGCAAAGATGAGAATCTATGAGGATGAGAGAGAGAGAGAGGGAGGGAGGGGAAGGTACATACCTGCAGATGGACTTGTTCTTGACGATGAGGGCGGTGGCACGGCAGCAGCGTTGGCTGTGCTGGCCATCAGAGCTACGCACGGCGCTGCTGCTTCGCTGCAGCCTTTTCCACACCACCTCGAGAACCCATGGCGACGGGGAGGAGAAGGGGTGGAGAGGACGGTTGCTAAGCAGCTCAGCCAGCTGCTGAAGACGACGAAGACGAGCCAGAGGCGGAGGATGAGCTGCGCCGTCGGTCGCTCGGGAAGAAGAGGGCGCAGGAGAGGAGCTGCGGCGTGCGATTCCCAGGCAATGGCGACGTCTCGGCCTGACCTAGGAGCGAGGGAGTGGCGGCGGCTGGCGGCCAGTGGAGGGACGAGGAGGGAAGGGGAGGAGACGAGCCTGCGAGGATAAGGTTTGGTTGGTCGCTGCCCTTTTCCCCTGGTCCGATCCCTTTTCTTTTCCTCCTCAAGCCCATACTCGCGCGACAGATGGCCCAATCTCTGGCCCAATCTCTGGAGACGAAGTGAGACGAGCCAGCCAACCCACGCGCGCGAGGTGGCTGCCGTGGATAGCCTCGTTGGTCTCCATGGGGGTGCAGCAATTATACCTTTAGATACCGGTAAGAAGGCCCGTCCAAAGCGGCACCATCCCGATTCCTGAGTCGCGAACAAATCAGGACTGGGTTACCGTCGACGGCTGAGGGCTTGCAGGCAGGTCATCCATGGCTACCAGGAAGGAGCTCGAGGCGTTGGAGAGGACGTTTCAAGAGAACTCTTTAGATCCGGAGGAGGACGAAGACGACGAGAAGATGCGCTGCGTGCTGCCCTTGTTCTATGATAGCAAAGAGGAGGTGTGCGCGGAGATTGCGGCGACGGCGGCGGCGGCGGCTGAGAGGCGGCGGGAGGCCGAGGAGAAGGCACGGGAGGCGGAGGAGGAGAAGCGGCGGGCGGAGGAGAGGAAACGGCTTAAGGAGGAGGCCGTCTGGAGGCGAAAGAAACACGAAGAGGTCGTCAATTCGATCCGCCAGTACAATACCAAGACAAAGCGTGTGGAGTACACCCGGTTCCCCTTCGCGGATTTCTCCAAGTTCAACCTCAACGAGATATGTATGTCCAATTATTACCATCTGCATCCCCTTTATTCGATTTTAATGAGCAACTCGATTTATTTGTCTGGTTTGATCTTCAAGTCTGCACTGTAATTGATACTCCCATTGCTTAACCAAAGTCCTCATCACCGCAACAAAAACCCAAGTCCTCATCCACTAACTACCAAATACATCAACTACGGTAATTTATATCTATTTTTTCGCAAGTAGCTCTTTTATTTGAATTAATGTGCGTAACTCAGTCTCCAGGGTTAGATAAGCCTATGAGTATATGAACCACTCATTCTCAACAAATGGAGAATTTGTTATTTACCCAAAACTTCACCATCTTTGGATCATCTACCAAAAGTTCACTGTACATTGGAAAAATACCCAGCAAGAACTTGAAAGCAAAATAAGAATTGAGCAGGACCCTAACTGAAGCTGTTCACAAAGCGTTCAGTCTCTGGGATGGCATCCACCTGTTAACAAAACTCATGTACCAGCGTGCATTATGTTGTCAGCAACTAATGATTTACTAACTTTTTTTTGTATGCCCGTCACAGTCACCGTCACGCGATCGACAGAAAAACGAAAGAAACCGTTGATTGTGTGTTGGGAAATTAGCTAGCCTCTTGGATGGATCGATCTGTGAAAACCAAATGAAAGAAACCATACTCGCTCGCACATAGAAAAGAAAAGGAAACACCTCCATGAATTTCCTATCCAAGAACTCAAAACAAACTAGAAAAATATATTCATCTAAGAAGAACCAATTCACGGAAATAAAGGAAATAGAGGATCACTCCGTAAATTACCTGCTGGATCTCGGCCGCCGCATGCACTACCCATCGCCACCAGGCTGCTGTCAGACCATCTCCGGTGTCCGGCAGTATCCATCTCCGTTTTCCGGCCATGGTGCTCGCTCTCGCTCTCCTCGACGAGTAAAACCGTCGGGCCATCTCCGGTGTCCGGCCGTATCCATCTCCGTTGTCCGGCCATGGTGCTCGCTCTCCTCTCCTCTCCTCGACGAGTAAAGAGTCAAAGTCTAAGTCATAGTCACACGCGCTAACCGCACGCGGACTGCGACCACGGGCTTCTACTTATAGAGATAGGCATCCAGGTTTGAATTCTGCGAGCCAAAATTCTTAGCGGGAAAAGAGATGAGATTTTCAGTTATCTCTATTCATGGCTTGCTTCAAGAAGTGGAGGGGACGGGCGGCTAAAAGATTGCTAACTCCACGATAGTAGTAAATGATTACATGAAGAGGAGGGAGGTTCTAGGGAACGAAACGCGCACCAAATCAATTAGGCCTTAATTCTGTGAGTTGCATGCACTGGTAGTAGTAAATGATTACATTGTCCCCGCCTCATTTTCTGGGTTGTAGTAGTTATGGTGATGACCTATTCTACAATCTCCGTCTCTTCCAAGCCGGATTGCTTAGTTATGGCCAGGAGTTATCTCTTTCCAAGTGAGAGTGCCTAGTTATGGCCCGGTGTTATCTCTTTCGAAAATAGAGTGCCTAGTTATAGCCCAGCTTCCAAAAATCAGAGTGCCTAGCTATGGCATGGCATTTCTTTAATTTATTGGTTACATATTTCACTAATTTTACCTACTCCCATAGATAATATATACAACATCATTTTAATTAAACTATTCGTCAGATGAACATGTACTCAAATTATCGGGCTGACTAGTTTGCTTCTTTGGTGAATTAAACTTGCTTCCTTTTAATATACAACATATCTGCTGTAGGTATTTCCCTTTCAGAAACAACCGGACTATGATTGCGCTTCTAACCAAATACAAACTTATTTGCATTACAAAGAACCACCATCATGAGTTTACATAATTTAAAAATATTAGTGCGTCCAAGAAATACAAATGAGCTTTGTGCTTCCAACTTTCATGTACAGTATTACAACTTTTTTGCTTTCATTGACAAAGAGTTCGGGTCCCATGGATAAACAATTCTTGATTATCACACGGTCTAACCGCACACGGACTGCAACCACATGCTTCTACTTATAAAGATTTCTCATAACATACATTTTGCAATAGTAAAGATTTCAGACTTGGAACATGTAGCCAGAAAATTGCCAATTTTATTCATTACTTTGTTTGGTTCACAACATAGATACACAAGTAAACTTGGATCACCTAGCTACTAGGAGCCAAGTGCAAACTACATGAGTTGGACCATCACATGACCACCAGCCTGGAGCAAATTGGAGTCTCAAATTCCAGCCGCCACAAGCATATTCAACCCGCTGATTTCTTTTTACCATCTAAAACAAGAGAAAACAAGCTTCAACTCAAAGAATTTTAGGTAAATGCTCACTACATATCTTAACACAAGTGTTGCACAGCTAGCAAAGATCAATATGCAGCCTCTTATTGCCTTCTCAAGTGTACTTGCATCCTCACACTCACGATCTCAGATTCTTCACACCGTCAAATGCCATACCTATTCTTCACACCGCCAAATGCCATAC
This sequence comes from Lolium rigidum, assembly GCF_022539505.1. Taxonomy (NCBI): domain Eukaryota; kingdom Viridiplantae; phylum Streptophyta; class Magnoliopsida; order Poales; family Poaceae; genus Lolium; species Lolium rigidum. Next base: position 354,765,674 of record NC_061514.1, read on the forward strand.
CTATTCTTCACACCGCCAAATGCCATACCTCCGGAGCCTATTTGTTGCTGTACAAGTGAAACCTGCAACAAATAATTATCAAGAATTGTAAATGCTGCTATACAAGGGGCAGAGAAAATATCAAGGTATGTCCCTGTTCAAAGAGGCACAACCTACTTGATATTCCAATTGGTCACAAATTAAGCGCATAAACGATCATATTCTGGTTTCTAAGGGATGTAACACAAGTACAGGGGCAGAACAGATCAAGGTATGTCCATGGTATCTAGTAAATTCAGTTAACACAAGTACAGGGGCAGAACAGATCAAGGTATGTCCCTTTTCAAAGAACCAAGCATGGAATCTCTACCTGCCCGAGGAAGAACATTGCCGAGGAGCGGGACATCTCCGCAACATCAGGAACGGTGCAGTAGCTGCGATGAATTCATCGGCGTTGAACCCGGACAGTAAGGACCCCACGCCAATAACTCTTGAGCTGCAGCAAACAACCGGGTCGAGCCCTTGTCCTGCTCGAAGTAGAGGTACAACAGCTGCAACTCCTCATGACGTCCGGACCAGATTTGCACATAAAAAAAGAGGGCTTAGATTCACATTCAAGGCAACCAAGCAAGATAAGTACAAGCACATAATGCACATTAGCTACCTAGCACCATGAAAAACCCAATAGATAGCATCAGGTACACATGCACATCAAGTCAAGTGTGCCTCTACTACCAATACACTTGTGCACGAACGACACAGACATTAGGAAGCAAGGGCGCCAAACTAGTACCTCTTGCGCTGGAGCAAACAACCAAGTCGAACTCTCCTCCTGCTCAAAGTAGAGGTGCGGCAGCCACGGCTTCTTGTGACATCCTACCCACATTCACACATTGAAAAATGTAAGAAGGCTCAGATTCACAATCAAGGCAACCAAGCAAGATAAGTGCATGTAACCATCAAAATTAATTAAGTAGAAAAGCACAACCACAGAACTACAATCTAGTGATTTTCTTTTTAAGATTTGTAAAACTCAATGACGACAGACTTTACGCGGTTAACGCTAATGTTTCTTCCATGCACCCTTCAACATTATCCCCGAGTTCAAACTTTAGCATCCAGCGAACATGACACATATTTTCAGGATACATACGAAAGGGGGTGAGCTGGGGCCTTTAGCTTTTAGACCTTGAAACTGGAGCCGGAGAGTACCTGCTGCCTGCAAGGGGTGTTTTGCATCCGGTTGCGGATCTTGACCTAGTCAGATGCCCTCGTCGTCCGGGGCATTCTCCGGCTCCTCAAAAAAGATTCCTTGATGACGTTCTTGACGGAACATCTAGTTGGATATACTCCGACTTGCTCATAGCTCAGTCGACACCATCGAGATTCACAAGGAACCTGAATACATCACAAGCCATTAGGCACCTAATTATTCGAAGCAAAAAATACTTTCAAATTTACCAAATACAGATCCAACCCATTCATGATCATGCACGAGAGAATACAAATATATGTCATGGATCAATACAACTTAAGCTGAACGAGAACTGCCACCCTAATCTACTTGGCCAAAGTTCTAGACATAAACATGTACCTTAAAAATAAATGGAGCAAAGCTTAACCTCCAGAAAAATACATGAAACTAAGTGCTATATGTCGTCAAGATTCACTTGAAATTGACAGAAGGTTGCAAAATCCTTGTCATGAGCATATCACTAGTGGGATAATCTATAGCAAATGGAAAATTACAAAGCAATAGATGGTGTCCAAGTGGTAAGTGATTCTTCTACTAACAAACATCAAATGGCTGTAAACATGGTAAATAGCCACTTCATTTTTCAAACAATGGGAAACATTTTTATCTTTCATATGTAACAGAGAAGCAGAACAGTATGGTATATACGAAAAACCAAAACAAAATACAAACTAAAAAAACTTAAGCTTCTATAGGAGGAACTTTTCAACCTTGATTCAAACGAAGCCAGCAAATTTTGTTTATGCAAAGAGCAAAAAATAATCAATATTACCATCCATTCAATTATACATGTTCCTTAGAATTAAGTGTAATAATATATCAAAAAAAGACATGAAGGAATCATTCACGTTCCATTTAACTTTGCTGAAATCAGAGATCCAACTCTATACCAAATTACATGTACCAAATAACAGTTCATGGACTGCCACAACTTAGCATGAACGGGAGCTGCCACCCTAGTCGACTTAGCCAAAGTTCAAAACACACGAGTGGCTGAAAAATAAAATGTAGCTAAGTGCTAGCTCCCGAGATATAAACAATTACATATCCCTTCATTTGACTTTAGGGCGAGGGATTCCTCTTTAGCGTGCTCGAAATAATTGAGAACAGGGTCAAGAAATTGGTTAATTGGTAAAGATACAGAATGTTCTTGTTTTTCGTTGGAAAAACCAACGCTGAGATCCAGGACATGAATAAGCTCAAGTCATTCAGTATAAACCAAACCAGAGTTTTGTCTCGATGAAACAAACATCACATGATTTATTACAAACCATTCAGCAAACCATTGCATAGCATGAAAAATTGGTCTAGCAGTGGTAAAAAAAGATGAAACATGCAAAAAATAGTTGAATATGCTCCAGGCTATATAACGATGACCTACTGCAGCGGATCCGTCTAGATCTCACTCTCTTGTACCTAATCAACCCATTGCATCATCAGTTGAAGAAACAAGAAGAAAAACATGGATTCGGCAGCCATGGTTTCCATAATTCCATTGCTACAAGATCAAGCAGCCACGACTCCATTGCACGTTTGCGCAATGGCTAGCACAAACTTGGCCTTACAAACCAAAAACTAGCTAACACATCAAAGTGCAGCCCAAACAAACCATGAACAAAACCTAGAAACGGCAGCTACAAGTATCAAACAGTAAGAGACAGTAACAACCGGGAAGATCAATCTTTTTGACACTCTCAGGATTATCAATCCCGACTGCAGTGAAGCAGAATGCTCTATCGAATACACTAGTCTGTGTAAAGTACAAAAGCATAAGTTTGAATCATGGGCCAACTAAGCTACTTAGTCAACTAGCTAGCAACAACCTTACATGATACTATGATAGACCAACCTAATTCTCAGTGTGTCAGAGGTTATACTGGGTACTAGTACTTTGACTAACTTTACTTGTGGCAAGGCAAGCCATGCAACCTATGCCAGACAAGATCCTTTTCTTAGTTAGAATCAAGGTTGGATGATTAGTGTCACTAAAACCTTTGACTGCTATGCTAGCACATTCTTAATTTAAGCATCAAGTAGACGGACATGGAGAGTGTCATGCTTTGAACAAAAGTAGTACCCCCCCCATTATGTTCTATGCTAGTACTAGCACACACATGCAACGAGCACCTTGTCATGTCTACTACGCATAAAAACTTTACGAAGAAGATCAAGGTGGGTTCATCCTACCCAAATATCCTCTCCTCTCCAAGACCTTCCAAATGGGGATAGAGAGAGAATACGAGAGGAGTCTCACCGGCCATGTTCCGAGCAAGGACAGGGCCGAAGTTCTCCGCGGCCTGCTGCAGCAGAGCGGCCTTGCTGAGGAGGACGTGGTGTCACCGCTGTCTATATCTCCACAACAAAGCACGTACAGGAACAAGGAGAAACTAATCCCGAGACGCAAAGGAAGGCCTCCTGGAGCGCCAACTCCAGCCTTACTTCTCCAACGTCCTGCAAATACGGTATGCACGCTTAGTGATAGCAATCTCGCGTGTTCACAGACATGCCGGCGGAATACCAACAAACAAGGAACACATAACAACAAGAAAACAACTTTTTTAGCTATTTAGAAGTCAACGGATATTGGCAATGAAATGGAAAACCAAACATAGCAGCACCAATGGGTATGCAGTGAAGAAATACCGCAGCAAAGCCTAACAAGAACAACTTTGTTTAGCTTGTTCTTCCCCACAAGGAAATGTACAATCTTCGAACATATCAATTTTTTAAAATTCTTGATCGATCTGGAATGGACTCGATTCAATACAAACCATTCGAGCAAAACAACGCATAGTATGACGAATTGGTCTAGCAGTGGTAAAATAAGATGAAGCATGCAAAAAAAATAGTTGAATATGCTCCGAGCCATACATCTCACTCTCTAGTACCTAACCAACCAACTGTAACATCAATTGAAGAAACAAGAAGAAAAACATGGATTCGGCAGCCATGGTTTCCATAATTTCATTGCTACAAGATCAAGCGGCCACGACTCCATTGCACGTTTGCGCAATGGCTAGCACAAACAAGAGCACTTACAAACCAAAAACTAGCTAACACATCAAAGTGCAGCCCAAACAAACCATGAGCAAAACCACTAATTAACCTTTTACTCCTAGTCTTAGTTCAATCCAATTAATATAAGCGTGAGGCAATCAAATTTGTGTAAGCACCGAGACAAAACCATGGAGAACAAGATTACGCACCGCATATGAAATTATATGCTGCAATTAACTTGAGCATGGCCAAGGAGGTACCTTTGGATGCATTGTCGAGGTCACCACGGTGAGCCTTCGTGACAAGCAGCTTGACACCACCTGAATACAGCAAAACAATTGAAATGAGGAACGCGTGTTTTATTGTGCTTTCATATGCAGCACTTATGATGTGAAATATACCAGATGCAGTACCGGGGTTTGAGAACTTACATCTGTTGTTTGCAAGAGAAGGGTTCCAGCAGTCATTTGATATCAGGAGTTGCTACAGGGATCGTTGCCATGCACGAGACGCTGAACTGGGAGAAAATCAAGGCATCCTCTTTGACAAGCCAAATCCCTAGCGACCAAAAAAAAAGGAGAATATAGATCAAATTTGCGAAAGATGCAACAACCTTAAACTTTATTTTGTTATAACTAGTAAGCTGTGATTAGAAATTGCAGGTGCCCATGAAGATAAACTTCCTGGTCACCTCACATGTAACAATAAGAAATTACTAGGATGATGCTTCAATGCATACCACAACAAGTGCATTTTAGTTGCAAACAAGTATACCTATTAGCTAAAATAGAATAAGGTTGAGATCATAGGATCAACGAGACTTCGAGGATCCGATGTGCTCACATTACAAGAGAATTGCTGGTTAGTTGCGGACCTTGGATAAAAAAATGTGTAAGCTCCTACCCAGACCAATCTATACAAAGTCATTGCACTCATGCTAAATCAAAAATGTCCTCATGAACCTACAAACAGCAACTACAAGTATCAAACACTAAGAGACAGTAACAACCAGGCAAGATCATTTTTATTACACTACCGGGATTATCAATCCCGGTCCAGTGAAGCGAGAATGCTATATCGAATACACTAGTACGTGTAGTACGTGTAAAGTACACGGGAAGAACAGAAGAAGAAGAAAATCACAACTTTGAATCATGCGCCAGCTAAGGGACTTAGTCAATTAGCTAGCAACAAATTTATCATGCTGGATCAAACTAATTCTTAGAGCGTCGAGAGATTATCTTGGGTACTAGTACTTTGACTAACTTTACTCGTGGCAAGGCAACCTATGCAACCTATGCCAGGAGAGATCCTTTTGTTAGTTAGCATCAAAGCCGGATGATGATTAGCGTAACTAAAACCTTTCACCGCTATGCTGGCACATTATTAATTTAAGGATCAAGCAAACACATGCAACGAGCGACATGCTTTGAAAAAAATAGGTATCCCCTCAATCTCTAATATGCTAGGACTAGCACACACATGCAACGAGCACTGTCATGATCTACTACGCTTAAAAAACTGAAGAAGATCAAGTTGCGTTCGTTCTACCCAAATCGCCACTCCTCTCCAATACTTCCAAATGAGGATAGAGAGAAAATACGAGAGGCATCTCACCGGCCATGTTCCCGGCGAGGACAAAGCTGAGGTTCACGATAAACTTATCTCGAGACGTAGATGAAGGCCTCTGGAGTGCCACCTCCAGCCCCACTTCTCCAACGTCCTGCAAATACATTGTGCACGCTTAGCAACACCAATGAGTATAAAGTGAAGAAATACTGCAACAAAGCCTAAGAAATGTACAGCTTCCTAGATATCAATATTCTAAATTCTAGATCGATCTGGAATGGAAACCGGGGTGACCCAAACTGTTCTTGGGATGCTTAAGAGATAAAGAAGCAAAAAAATCGAAACTGTTCATGCATTTGTTCTTTCGTTATTACCTACCAAGCAAAAACGCTTGGACACTAAAACTTGCGTGCCAATATGTACGTACTGCTTGGACCAAAACAGAGTTCGACCATATTGATCTATCTCTTAGTGAAACCTAGAGTTGTACTACCAACATACAATACTGATGGTGCGGAGACTGCAGACCAAGTACCATTTTTCTAGCTGACTGGAACGATCTATCTTCCTCCTCTTCATCTAAAATCAAAACAAACCACTATTTAATTCCTCGCCAGGTACATGCAACACAAGAGCACTACAACATATATTGCCAATGGACATTGTCGTTATTTTCTCAAATACATATAACAGTTTGAGTCACCAATTTGTAATCATGAAAACCATTGAAGAAAAATCCCCCTTGTCTTGTGCTGCCTTTTTTTTGGCCAGGTAGGTGTCAATGGGTCTGACAACTAATTCTCTTTGTTTCAGTCTTCCCAAACTTCTCACTTTCATTCTCATTAACCTGCAGGCATATGGTAATACCCTTAGAGGGAAGTAACTACATATCAATATGTTGAATTTATTAAGTTAATAGGTCGTAATATTACACTTGTTTGAAGAATAAAATCTCTTTCATGTTCTTTATGAACAGAAAGAGAAGTGTCATACTTTTAAGCTATCAAGTTACCATAGACGGAGTACTAAGTAAAATAAAAATAGGAGTTCAACCAAGTACCATCTGTCAACTATTTTCCTAAAATGGTGAAACCATATGCGACAACAAAGCAATACGAAGGCAAGTATATATAAAAAAGTATGTCTTTATCATATAGGTCAATATAAATTTCACCACCTGTTATTAGTTATATATATTGTTGGAGATGAAGAAAGTGACACATAATTATCAGAGTACAAGACATGCAAAGATCATGAACAAAGTAGATATAATCCATTCAAACTCACATTAGCAATAGAGAGATAACATTGGATTCTGGTAAGCATGTGGATATTGATGCCATAGATGAGAACACACATAACAATTACCTGCTATATAGAAGCATATAATTAAAGCACCTTGAGCATGTACTTTCTCCTCGTCGACACAACCATAACCTACGAATGGAAGTAAGAAACTGATCAACCCTCATTGTGACAGAAATATTTGCATGGTCGGAACACAAAACTGAGAATGTAAGCCAACACCAATGACGATTTTGATGTAGCATATATAATGCCCAGAAAACAAAGCATTCAACATATGTAGATGAACGACGACAACATATGGATCATACTGGTCAGTTCCATCAGTGCTAGTCATGTATGGTGTTAGATCCAACTTTGTTGGGGTGCAACTTTCTTGTTTAGTTTTCCAAATTTACCGCTCCGATAAGCACAATAAATTATATTATGCACAACTTTCATGATACAACAACATTGATATAACCAAGATGATGCCCTAACCTGGAATCTTATGAGTAGTGATATTTATAGCTTGACGAACTCCAAGAAGCTTCCGCACTTTGACATAGTCACTGCATCAGCACAATAGCAACCAATAAGTTAGAGAAATGTCATCCGATTTAGATTTTGTCTGTCCATGGATTGATGATTCCAGATGGCTTTCATATTCAAATTACTTTAGCTATAAATCAACTCTTATTCAGAATTTAGAAGTCACCAACTCCCAGAACTCAAAATGACATGACAATGAGGCTAAGTTTAATCTATTTAGCATTATTAAAAGTGAGTAATGTATCTTTGTGTAGTTATGAAGAGGTTTCAACGGACCAAGGAAATCGGTAAGTTACTGTCAAAGAACCAACACTACCACATGAAGCAAAGTAGCAAACATACCTAGTGGCAGAAAGGAATAAAAACATATTCTCATGGATGTGTACGGCATTCATGATATATTCTGTTAATGCCCTCCTCGTCATTTCTCTCCTCCCCGGCGTTGAGAAGCTCGCGGTCTCCCTCACCTCTACAACGAATAGTCCATGTGAGTACTTTGATGACCTACTAGCTACTGTTGTACTTTATACCTGCTTGAACATGCATGTATGTTAGCTGGGTGGACTTCATATTCATAATTCTGTGAAACGGAACATGCTCTGTTTTTTTTAACTAATAATATTTTGCTAAAGTACTGAACTTGTTAACACTGAGCTAATCTATTGCCCTCTTTCAGAGACGGAGTAAAAGCAAATAGGCGGTTTGGCTGGGAGCTGTGAACTCGATGCAGAGCAAGCGGTTAAACACTTGAACCTAAACACCATGATGATTATGTTGACGATTCCTTGCTGGTCATGTACGAGGAGCACCGATCAATTGCTCGAAGGTGATCGAGCGGATAGTTTTCCAATAGAGCAAACTGATGTGATCTTCCGGATTATCTCCGAAAACAAAGTTACTTCTTGGATCAGAAATCATGCTAATAGTTATGCCTTTGTACTAAATTTTGTGACGCCACTTCTCAAGTACCCATTCAATTTTACTGGTTCCTTACATATTAAGTGTAATAATAAAAAAAAAGACATGAAAAATCATTCACGGTCCATTTGCTAGCTCCCAGATCAAGGACATGAATGAATAAGCTCAAGTCATTCAGTATAACCCAAACCGGAGTTTTTTCTCGATGAAACAAACATCGCACGATTTATTACAAACCATTCAGCAAAACATAGCATAGCATGACAAATTTGTCTAGCAGTGGTAAAATAAGATGAAACATGCAAAAATTAGTTGAATATGCTCCAGGCCACACGACGATGACCACCTATTGTAGCAGTCCGTCTACATCTCGCTCTCTAGTACCTAACCAACACACTGCAACATCAGTTGAAGAAACAAGAAAAACATGGAGAATTGATCGGATCCAGCAGCTATGATTTCCATTGCTACAAGATCGAGCAGCCACGGCTCCATTGCAAGTTTGCAGTAACTAGCACAAACTTGGCCTTACAAACCAAAAACTAGCTAACACATTGAAGTGCAGCCCAAAAGAACCTTGAACAAAACCACTTATTAATCATTCACTCCTAGTCTTCCAATTAAAATAAGCGTGAGGCAATCAAATTTGTGCAAGCACCAAACAAACAAATGGAGAACAAGATTATGCACCTCATATGAAAATAAATGTTGCAATCAACTCAAGCGCGACCAAGGAGGTACCTATGTATGCATCATCGAGGTCACCGCGGTGGGCCTTGGTGACAAGCAGCTTGACACTACCTGAATACAGCAAGATGGTTGAAATGAAGAACACGAGTTTACTTGTGCATTAAGTTCAAGCACAACTTATCATGTGAAATATACCAGATGCATTACTAGGGTTTGAGAGCTTACGATCTGTTGTCTACAAGAGAAGGGCCTTGGTGACAAGCAGCTTGACACTACCTGAATACAGCAAGACGGGTGAAATGAAAAATACGTCTTTAATTGTGCATGAAGTTCAAGCACAACTTATCATGTGACATATACCGGATGCAGTACTAGGGTCTGAGAGCTTACATCTGTTATCTACAAGAGAAGGGTTACAACAGTCATTTGATATCAAGAGTTGTTGGGATCATTGCCATACACGAGACGATTAACTGGGAGGAAATGAAGGCAGACTCTGTCACAAGCCAAATCCCTGGCAACCAAACAAAAAAAAGATCAAATTTGTGAAAGACGCAACATCCTTAAACTTTATTTTGTTCTAACCAGTAAGCTGTGATTAGAAATGCAGGTGCTCATGAAGATAAAATTCCTAGTGGCCTCACGTGTAACAAAATAAATTACTAGGATGGTTTAGTGCATATCACAACAAGCACATTTTAATTGCAAACAAGCATACATATTAACTAAACGAAAATAAGGTTGATCAACAGACTTTAGGATCTGATGTGCTCACATTACATGAGCTCAATATATGATGCTACTGGTTAGTTGCAGACCTTGGATCAATCTATACAAAGTTATTGCAGCCATGCAGTATAAAACAAAAATGTCCTCATTAACCTACAAACAACAGCTACAAGTATCAAACAGTAAGAGACAGTAACATCCGGGAAGATCAATCTTTTTGACACTCTCAGGATTATCAATCCCATTTTGGTGAAGCACAATGTTATATCAAATACACTAGTCTGTGAGCAAGGAAGAAAAGCATAAGTTTGAATCATGCACCAACTAAGCCATTTAGTCATTTAGCTAGCAACAACCTTATATGATAGATCAACGTAATTCTCAGAGCGTCAGAGATTATACTAGGTACTAGTACTTTGACATCAAGGCCGGATGATTAGCATCACTAAAACCTTTCACTGCTATGCTAGCACATTCTTAATTTAAGGATCAAGCACACACACATGGAGAGAGTGCCATGCTTTGAACAAAATTAGTGTCCCCCCATTCTCTACTCTCCTAGTACTGGCACACACATGCAGCGACTGTCATGATCTACTACGCATAAAAACTTAACGAAGAAGATCAACGTGGGTTCATCCTACCCAAATTGCCTCTCCCCTCCAAGACTTCCAAATGGGGATAGAGAAAGAACACGAGAGGCGTCTCACCGGCCAAGTTCCTGGCAAAGACAGGCCCGAAGTTCTCTGCGGCCTGCTGCAGCAGAGCAGCCTAGTTGAGGAGGACGTGGTGTCATCGCAGTCTATATCCCCGCAATAAATCACGTATAGGAGACAAGAAGAAACTAATCCCAAGACATATAAGAAGGCCTCCTGGAGCGCCACCTCCAGCCCCACTTCCTCAACATCTGCAAATACAATGTGCACGCTTAGTGACAGAAATCTCACGTGTTCACAAGAATGCCGGTGGAATACCAAGAAACAAGGAATTCATAACAAGAACAAGAAAACAACTTTATTAGCTATTTAGAAGTCAACAAATATTGGCAATGAAAGGGTAAACCAAACATAGCAACACCAATGGGTATGCAGTGAAGAAATAATGCATCAAAGCCTCCAGATCTCTCTTCCTACTCTTCATCTAAAATCTAAAATCAAAATAGACCACTATTTAATTCCTCGCTAGGTACATTCAACACAAGAGCACTACAGCATACAAGTACAGCGACATGAAAGTATATACCTCCAGATTCTTCATCAGAGTCACCGTCAGCCAACTGGAAGAGCTTGTACTCAGAGAAGACAATGGTGGATGTCTTGGATATGTGTGGGAGCTCAAACTCCTGCTCGACGACCAGGTCGAACTCGAACTGGATCTGAGGGAACTCGAATGTCGACAGGGTCCTGATGGACAACTCTAGTCATCCACCTTCACAAAAACATGGTCATCTTGTCATCCTTGGCCTAGACAACAGCGCCCTACAGAGAGAAACAAAGCATCTGAATGAGTAGATATCATAAGGCACAATTGAAATACATGCACATAGCTTGTTTGAAGAGCAAGGTATGGGCATATAGTTAAGCTAACCTAAGAAAGATAAAAGCATTGGTCATCTTCAGGTGATACCTTTACCGACTGTCCATGATTAACCGCAAGGCATGCAAAAGTTAAATAGGAGGCTCAATTACATGTACAGATTTAAGCTTTTTTCCAAAGCAAATATATAACAAACAGTACATATCGATATCGATTATATTTGACAGGACAGAATTTCATGGAAAATATATGGATGGGCAATGTACATACAGAGCAAATTTATCGAAAATAAGCTGAAGATAAGCTAGATCAGTACATGGGTTTCTAAATCTGAAGGTAAGTTACAGCAGCACGTGGGCTTGGCTAAATACTACAGGTGTGTTTGGTTGATGCCCACACTAGCCCTACCAAATATTTGGCAAGAGTTGGCTGCCAAATTTTTGGTCAAGGAATCCTTGGCCCACGTTTTGCCAACTTTTTGGCAAGAATCTGTGAGGGGGAGAGATGGGCATGCATTGGCAGCCAAAATTTTGGGTACAAACCAAACAATAACTACAACTCTATGGGCAACCAATTTTTTGGCGGGGCAACTTGGGGAACCAATCCAAACACACCCTCACTACTAGCCTCTTTGCATGACGGCTGCCATTGCTCTCCTATCGTCTGGTACATATGTGAGTTTGTTAATTATCAGTAAACAGAAGTAACTAGATGCTATAGGTAACGTAATACAATTGCTCTCTGACATCATAATTCATATGTGAGTTTGTTAATTACAACTTAACAGAACTTCTGCTGCCATCGCTTTCTTGCGGCCATACTAAAATGTTCAAAAAAGGTACATAAGATATATCAAATCATCTGTATACACTAATCACAGACATATATAGTAACAGCAACAACAACAATCATCAGCATCAACCTTAAACCTTGGCACCATGATAATAGGTTCGTTATAATGATCAATAAGAAATCTGATACCAAAGGGACAATAACTTAATTGTGTCATGAGTTGATTTAAAAATAAAGTACTAGCAGGGGCAAGGGAAATAATATTGTCTCAGAAGGTAGCACCTTCATTCATGCCTCTTTCATGTGTTTCATCAACAAATAAAATAAACCTTTCATTATTTAGTGACTTAACAACGCCTCAGTAAGATACAAAATGTGTAAAAGGTAAACATGTATGTTCAAAACAACACCTTGATTCTCTACTTGTAATTGATTGAAATATAAGAGCAGATTGGTATACACCAATTATTGCAAACCGCTGAAATGGAAACCAATTTATAGGTTCAAGGAATGTTCCATTCTTCTGTTGCTCGTTCCAACACTCAACCTAAAGAAAAAACACAAACATATACTCACGTCAGAAAGACCGTGTTGTAAGAATGAGTAGGTTTGGCAGTAACCAAAAGCGATATAAATAAAGCTTGAGATCCACTAATAGAACATTTTAAATAGCGTATGCATGCCCAAATGCCAATGACACGTGAAGTCTTCATATAAAATAGTTATTTATTGCAATAAACTAATATTTAATTGGTAACCATCTGAGTAAAATTACCATGAGCCATTGAAGAAGACACCTTTTTATTCTCAAATGTCAAATACAAAGGTTTCTGCAAATCTCGTTCAGACTACAAATTTAACATGTCACACTCAATTAACCCACCCCATCAAGTGAACCAAGGTCAAGAATTTGCTTTACTACCCAGCAATTCTGGCCATAATAAATATGTACGGCTAAAGAACAACATGAGTTGGCTTCAAACAAAAAAGTTTGGGGTTACAAAAAAATAAACACTATCACTTTATAAACAAACTTTCTTAAGCTCCATAAGCCCTAGAAATGCCCCTCTCATCATCGCAAGAAGAACTGACTACAACAATGAAAAAATAAGTCAATAATATTGATTACATACCCATAAGTAGGAACAAAAGTGCCTTTAAATCGAACCCCCCAAAGTGTACACTGCAGCCTTCAGCCTTGACATGCTCAGAACTTCCTTTGAACCGTGCTGCAAATAAATGCAGAAATCAAGTGAGAAATTACCCAGGCAATGGACACCACAGGAATCATGAATGGAGTTGAAAGTAAACATATAATGTATACCCATCTTCTTCACACAACTATTTGAACCATATTAAACAATACAAACAAGGATATGCAACCACGCTGATTATAAATAACCCAACACACCAGTTTTTATTGAAAATCGATTACTAAAGTTTACTACACATGGAACTTCTGTCTGAAAGTTACTGATGTATTCAGCAAAAACAGAGAGAGCTTAAGTTACTAAACAAGGGAAGTACAAAAGCATACAACTATTCAAGTGCAAATCTGAGAGGCAAAGCAAGAATAAATACCAACCAATCAGAAAACAATGTTTAACAACGCTATGTTATTACTCCTGGAAGATGAGCAATGGAAATAATTGGCCCAATATGTGTTAATTTTATTACAAAAAGAAAATTAAGTGCAACCTAATTCATATCGACCAATACAAGCAAAAAATACATTATCTCTTAACGACAGCATGACTCCTGAAGTATGCACAAGATTGAAGTTTGGAGTTTTTACTAAAAGCTCGGCCCTTTTCATGGCCGCAACTCAGCCAAAAGAAAAAGATTCCAAGAGGATTAGGCCGAGCAGCCAAATTCGGAAAGTTCCCGAGATTCCGCCCAGTGTAGTAACGTCTCAGACGGTCAGACCCAGTGTTAAATACAAACTTACATTGGATATAAGCCATAGAGAAGTTTAAGTGGAAGGGAAGGTAAAACAAGCAAACTTACATTGGATATAAGCCTTGGTCGAAACCACATCCTCCATTGCATATGTACTCTGATCCATACACAGTGGCTAACCTGCGGCATTTTGAGCATGACTGGAACCATCACCGCTGATCAGGCACAAGACTTGCACTCATCATAGTACAAAGGAAACCTGTGGTATGTGTAGAATTTTAAATTGTCATCTTTCATCATGAATAGACAACACATGGAAGAATAAGCTTAGGCATTTAAATCACTTGCACTCTTGCAAGTCCATAAAAGAGGTCTACCTCTGTCTTTATGGGATGCTTGATTCTTTTTCGGATGCTTAGTAACTACGATTATGAACCAAATCACAAATTCGCCAAAAGTGTACGCACACGACTAAACTAAGAGCCGAATAGCATTACCTAGATTGATTTCCAAAAGGATGCTATACATTTTTTTTTTTAAAAGAGGATGACTAAATAGAATAAAAGAGACAGAGTGTGAAACATACATTAAAAACCGTGGAGCTATAAAATACAACTGCGAAGAAGCTATACAGACTCTGGAATGATACACAAGTAAATACTTCTGTGCAAGTAAGATGATAAAACAGGAGCACTAAAAAAGATTGCCATAGGCCATAGAATCCCTGCAGGTGAACACCAGCCAACCTCAAAGCAAATGACATGATGTCTAAACTAATATGTTCCTATGTTTCCCATGGGGCAAGGTCTCTAAGATGAGCAACTGTCTTGTGCGGAAGGCAACCCCTGTTGCGAGCGGCGGCAAAGTTTTCAGCGCACGTACAAATCCACTGAGTTTTTGTGAAGTCACCACCCAGTATCCATAAAGAGGTAAACCATTAATCAAAAGCAAACACAAAGCATAAAAAAGATTGTCATCAAATATCCCAATTTAACTAAGTAACACGGAAGATAAAGCATGTTTCATGTGTACATCATCTTTACTTACAACTTACAACCAAATCCTTGATATCATATGCTGGTTACCACATTTCTAAAGTTCGAGTAAAGAAAACAGAATGTTTTAAAAAGCTGGATTATTTTGTACCAAAACAGAAGACAAAAAACAAAATAAAATGAAGGGTGGAACCATGACATAGTTTACTCTGACAAGAGCAAACCACATACTCAAACAGTTGGTCATTAATAAAGAAAAGTTGCAGAACACAAGTAAAGTTGACCAGTGAACATTTAGTCTGCATTTGTCATAAGGTTGCTTACTGATATCATATGATTTGTTCGAGCAAAATGATTATAATGGTCAATACATTTTTTATTGTCAAGATGAGCTCATATACTAACGCAAACTCAGAGTTCCGAGTTACAAGATGAATCTTAAATGCAACCAAAGGTAGAGGGATGAGTTATCCAGCTATAACGGAAACCTAATAAACTGACTGTTCATAAGAATGTCATTGTAATATAGATATTTAGTATAGCGAGTTAGAAACAGAAAGGCAAATCCAACCAGAAATCACCAAAGAATTGATAACAGATGCTTCAGAGCAACTTTGTTAACTTGTTCACGCACAAGAGCAAGGGAAAATATGATAGACCTTCACCTAGTAATATGCTTTGTTAAATGATTCGGCACTTCTTATGTCAGAGACGGCAACTGCAGCAGCAACTCTCCTGTACTACAGAGGTGCTAATGCAGCACACCTGAAAAATTACCCAATATTCATGACTTCTCATGTGGTAGAAAAGCATTTTAAATGTTTGCATACAACAGAAATCAGGTAAAAGGGAAATGTATGTGAAAGCACAAGATGGGACAGATTTAACCAGAGATTCTAGTATGCACCAATGCTATGACAGAAATTATGCCAATATTTGTAACAAATGATGCACCAACAGTTAGCTAAATCGAGTGCAACTAAATAAGTTCAACGACATAATACATGTAAAATGGGAGAAGGAAACAGAACCAGCGCTGCGGCCACCAACATCGTCCGCACACACATCATTTGCAAATATACATATTTTGGATAGTTGCATAAGAAAACCTATAAACCTCTGAACCATGAATTAAATGGTTTAATCTTTAAACACATGTAGAACCATTTTTCAACCACTGGAACCCAGCAACAAGGAGATACATTGATACCCGAGGAAAGTTCATAAAACTATCTTTGGCACGAAACAACTTTTGATATTTACATCTAAAAATTGTGCAGTTATATTGCCAATGGATATTGTTGTTATTTTCTCAAATACATCTAACAGTTTGAGTCACCAATTTTTAATCATGAAAACCATTTGCACCGCAAGTGTAACCCACCATTCTGTTCTTACCACACCACAAGCAAGTTGATGCCTGATGATGCATTGCTTCTCCCAAGTAGGTCGCGCTCAAGACTCAGCCTTGAACCAGCATCGTTGTCTCTCTTGGGCAAGTTCCAGTCTTGCCCCGGACGGCGGCACGGACTCGGAAGCCGAGCTACCTGCAAATGCAAGTTTTCCATCAACACTGCAATAGCATGAATTTGTATCAAGAAGAGTACAAGAGCAGATAAGCTTACGGTCCGGGAGCCAACCCTCCGGGTCTCGCTGTTTCACCAGCGCAACGTAGACATGGAAGTTGTGAGCATAGAGGAGCGTCGTGGCACCTAGGGCAGCAGGGGGGTGTAAGGCCTCATTAACAGCAGCCCAGCATCCTAATGTAACTGGGAACAACTTTGCTTACTTCTTCAAGATGTTTAATAGCAGCTCAACATCCTTGTTCAGAACTAACAAGCTGGTTCTCCCACTCAACTACGAATAACCTAAGAGCGAAAAGGAGAATAGAAATGAGCATTCAGAACGGAATATAGCTTAATGTAAGTCAGTTAGGGAGCAAGAGTATTTTCAAGGATTCGAGTGGGCTCCCTGATGAACGAGAAGCACTCTAACAAGCAAACATTCCAAGCAAGTACTTAAGTCTGTAGGATACAAACCAAAAGGAAAATATACTTAATGAACAGAGGCATTCCTGGGCGTGCACCTAGCTAGCAGACAGCAGACAGCAGACCACGAGTGATATGACATGTTATTATGGAGGATTTAATTCATTTGCAAAACAAGCATAAGAAGACTCTTCCATGACGAGAATAAATAGTCAATAGAAATAATTATGGAGAAGGCAACAGATAGGACACGCAAACTGAAGGATAATTGAGAGTAAGATGTAAATAACTGGGAGAAAATGTAAACTAACACAGGTTATGATTATCGGCAAAATTTCTATGGATGTCAAGTGTCAACCAAATCTGTTCAGGTTATGCGTGAAGTGAGGAAGATTTTTAGAGTAGTATCTGAGTGAAATCTACGGCCAGTGACCATTCCAAATCGCACTGCCATAAGCAATAAATGATCAGATTTTCGGAGTAGCTTTGCTTGCACATGCCTAACCAGAAAATAATGATAAGTTCGTTCTTCAGCACGTATTTAAATTCTCTTGTGCAGTTTGTGCTGTTCACTAAGCTGCTAAACTGATGTAGGCGTTACCCAAATAGATAGACCATGTTCTCCCTGTGTTCTTGCTGAACGATTTTGCAAAGAGATACATGATGACAATCTGAAGAGAGCAACAAACTGAATTATGACAAGGAAGCAAGAACGACCTTTTGCGGAGCGATTTCATGGTCGGGCTACTATAATTCCAAAACCGAATTGAAGACCATAAATACATACTATAAAAAAAGCAGAATTCGAAACTCGTTCCAGAGGATGCAGCAGAATCACCTTGAGTTCACGTCCTCCCCTTGTGCGAGGACGAGATGGGGCTGGACGAGACCGGGCGTGGAGATGCCGCGCGAGAGTGGGCGTGGTCGTCCTCGACGCCGGCCGGCAAGCCGGGCGCTGGGGTTCACGCGGGAGCAGCATCTCGTGTGAAGAGCAGTGGTCGTCGGCCGCCTATGGGAAAGGCCGGCATTCGGTCGACCTTTCCTGGCCAGCGACCCGTTGAGGGAGGAGGGGGCAGCGGAGGCGGAGGGGCTTTGCCGGCGGCGAGATGGAGAGTGGTCGCGCGAGGAGTGAGGGGGATCACGGGAATGGGATGACGGCTAGGGTTGGTTTCTATTTCTATTTGTGTCATCGGATCCGATCAGTCGAACGTGGACGGCTGAGATCATGTTTCGCTCTGTGATCCGCGGGCTCTAATCACGCCATCTGATTATTGGCTGGAGCTTTTTTCCTTTCAGATTCTTACTCTTAATTAGGACTAATCTCTTTTCGAGTACACGACTCGCCAGCATAATAACTAATTAAGGGGAGAGATTTTGTGCATTAACAACGGGGAGCTAAACCGATCCGTGGGCTTTCTATATACCCCTTTATCTCCGGTGACAATGACTACTCCTTCAAACCTGACATCCGTTCTATTCATCTATTGATGGAATCCTACCATTTGAACATAATAAATTACGGAGTACTACAAAATGTACCTATATATATGAAACATGCAAAAACTTGCATGTATGCAACCTGGTTTGTTGATCTTTCCTCAAAAAAAATACACATCTCCTGGAGTACTTCTAAAGCTATAATTAAGATGTACGAATCTTCATGTGATATCTAATATCACTCGAAAATGCAAAATAATGCATATTTGTCCTCCTACAAATTAATTAACATGTAGAACCCGCGGGTCGTTCTTGTTCCGGTTTTTTTCCTTTCATTTCTGTTGGATTTCATATCTACCCTACCCCAACTTGCTTCAAAAAAAGGCTTTGTAGAACCCCGATCTCCTTGTCATGCATGGGATCAGTTTCATGGATATTGCATCCCTACCTCTCCGTCCATGATTATGTGCACCACGGGAGAGGACGGCGAGCAGCTTGAGAGGTCGAACTCGATTGGGTAGGTTGTGTCAGTACTGATGTGGAAGTGAAAACTGTTGTAAGAAAACGCCGACAGGGCCTCGTTCACATGTTCCGTATTATATGAGTTATATACGAGTGTGAGTCTGAGTAGCTCTGTAAGTTGCTACAATCAACTCTTGCATGAAGTACTACTACTAGCTACTATTTAGCTAGTTAGCTTTGTATGTGCACAAAAGCGGGCTTTCAACCTTTTTTTCTAGTTGGCAATTTTACCATCCGAGTTAATTCAAATAATATTTTACCATCCTTTACCTTTGCAACTATTTTCCCATTATTAGATACTAATTAGAAAGTCGGCAGCAGTCACTACATCCAGTATTTATTTGTAGTAAAATAGAAGCGAATAAAGGTGGTCAATATATTCATGCATGCAATGTGGCCGAATGAAAATACTAGATAATAGGGTGATGTCACGTTGATGTCATCACATTACTAGATATATACATCGCTATAATTATTCTCTTACTCCTACTACTTAATTAGCTAGGTTATTCCAATCACGAGTCACAACGACATGTGTGTATGCAAAGCCGCAGTTGTTGCATGCTGCATCGAGCTCCTCTTTATTGCTCATGAAAAAACTAATCAGCTAGATCAAATAGCTATAAATTGTTGTGATTTGAGTTTTTTTCCTAGCAAGGGAGTTAATATTTCTTTCTAAGTCTTGAAGGGGAAATAAGTTAAATAATATTAGTTCCTCGCCTATTATTTCAGCCACCTCGATCGAGCGCATCATCGAGAACCCAATTCCTACTTCTTCCGCGTGAAGTTCTACCCAACTTGTGGCGTCACCTTTGTTGCTTCTCTTGGTCTACTAACCAGGTACTATTACTTATGGTGATCCACGAGACACCTTAAAAAATATGACGGACCTGTGATATACTCTTTTAGGTGAATGTGAACAGGAAGACAATACAATACCTACATTACATACTCCTCAATGAGAGAATGGTTTCACATTTTTCATTATTTTTCTTCTATACCCATCAAAAGTGGTGATTTCATGTGATTTTTTTATCTTTGCACCACCCTTATATACCCATATTAGTACCCCATGCAAAAGTGGAAGATTTCCTACCATTTCGCATGTTCTTTGAGGAGAAACCTTATTTGGCGTCTCACAACGTCTACCGCTTGATTTTTTGTCTAACGTTGTGATTCTTGTGTGATTTTTTATTTACACCACCCTTATGTACCCCCATATTAGGATCCTACGCAAGAGGAGGAAGATTTTTGACCCTTCCTCGTATCAATTACATAAAACCCCTATTTTGTGGGCCCCATGACGTCTACCCCAAGCTTACAACATAAAAGTTGATTATATTTGGTTTATATCTTCACACCATCCTTATATACCCATATCAGGACACCATGCAAGAGGGGGAAGATTTTATACCCTTGCTTATGTTGTTTCATGGAAATATTCATTCAGTGTGTCTTGTTACGTCTACCCCTATCTTTTCATTGAAAGTGGTGATTCCATGTGATTTTAGGACCCCCCCCCCCCCACCTCAAGAGGAGGAAGATTTTCGACCGTTCCTAGCTCCATTTTATGGGCCCCACAATGTCTACTCCTAGCTTTCAGTCGAAAGTGGTGATCCAATATTATTCTTGCCTACACAACACCCTTATATACCCATATTATGACCCAATGGAAGAGGGGTAATATTTCTAACCTTTTTCTCGCGCCGTTTAAAGAGAACCCTATTACACCGCCCTCATATACTCATATTAGAACCCAATGCAAGAGGGGAAATATTTTCAACCCTATCCTGCGCTATTTCAAAGAATCTCTACACCCTAGGTCCCGCGACCCTTTCTCGCGCCATTCCATCTTATTTTTCTCTTTACACCACCCTTATATACCCCTACTATCGGATCAAGGAATATAGAACATATTAAATGATGCCAAAATGTCTTATATTTAGAAACAAAGATTGTATATATGTACTGCTATTACTCAACTTTTTATCTACACTTGTTTGGATTGGTTCCCCAAGTTGCCCCGCTAAAAAATTGGTTGCCCATAGAGTTGTAGTTATTGTTTGGTTTGTACCCAAAATTTTGGCTGCCAATGCATGCCCATCTCCCCCCCTCACAGATTCTTGCCAAAAAGTTGGCAAAACGTGGGCCAAGGATTCCTTGACCAAAAATTTAGCAGCCAACTCTTGCCAAATATTTGGTAGGGCTAGTGTGGGCATCAACCAAACACACCTGATGATGTACATAGTCTGCCAAAACAACATTGGATCCAATCATCTAAACTTCCTACCTCCAAGTAAATAATGGTCATGCCTAGTTAGCTTCATTTCCTATCCATCCCTCGATTCACCCCACCTTCGCTGATGCCGAGGAGGCTGTCCAAGGGTGGGAGTCTCCACCATGGGAAACTAGGTTGTGATGGGCTCATCATCGCTTTCTCCGACAAGTCCAGCTCCGACTCCTAGCTAGTATGCATGGCGTTCGGAAGCATAGAATCTATGGGTAATGGCAGCATATTGGTAGCGGAGGTCGGGTTGCATCGGACTATAACACAAATATTGCTGCTACTACGTGCAAAGCTAGTGAGGTGGAGTTTTTTTTCTCTCTTGATACTGCCATGGATGAGCTATGTTGGGCTGCATGAAGTGTACTACGTTTCGATAATATTTTTTAGTACAATATAGAATGTACGTGTTGAATACAAAGGATGAGCAAATTCGCTAGAAAAAAATAGAAATCATGGGCAGAAGCCCACGTGGGCCGCTGCTCATAGCCAAATTCGATCCAGATGGACGGTACTCGTCATTTCTGCTCTGCCGTCCCGGCTTCTTCCACTCCCGACGAGAAGCATCACGGCGGCGCGCTCGAAATCACGGCGTCCCGGCCGGCTTGCTCGCCGACGCGCGGAGCTCCGTCGAGCTCGCCGGACCGAGTCGCGCACGTTGCCGCGGATCTTGGAAGGGCGTTGCATGCCGGCGATGGCGCGCCGGCCACCTGGACGAAGCGACGGGGACGCGCGTCACGAAGGGAAGAACCGTCCATCTGACGCAGGCAGGAGGATATGGCCAAGTTCCTGGCGCCGGTGGACGCGAGATCCGGCGCCCTTCTTTCCATGAGCCGGCTCCGCAAAGCAGCTCGCCGAGTAAAGGCTGTTCCTGCATCTGGTGAGACTTGTCATCTCTTTTCGTCAGAGTGTGGTTCAGTCGAGACTGCAGTTCTTTTCATATACAGAACCACGCTTGTGTGTAAAATGTTGATAGTAACTTTTTCACTAGTTGTACTGATACGATCAACCAAGCTAGAGGATTAATGCACTGCTGTTTGCAAGAATTAGAATATAGGAACCGTGATTTAATTTCTCTAGTCAAATAGCTAGCAAGGGGAAATAGCCAAGTTTGGTTCACGAGAAGAGAAGGACTCCGTCGCGCACGCACGCATGTGTACGCGCGTGAGTAATTAATCCGAGAAACAAAACGTCAAGTGGGAAGGATTAATTGCTCACATCTTCCGATCGGGCGGGCGGCCAAATTAACGAGCGCGCTTCGGGCGCAAATGGGTGGTGTCCTCTGCTACCAACAGGTGTCACTCGATGACGGTGGCTGGAGCAGCCAACAGACGGAAAACGATCCTTTGCTGGAGACAGGCAGGCTGGCAGCGATACGATACTCTTCGGCCGAGACGAGAGCACGAGACTCTTCCTCAAGTCGGCAGGCCAAACGAGGTGGTCACCGCGACCCAAGACGAAGAGGAGATCGCGACCCAAGAGGAGGCGGAGACGGATATATTTGTATAGGAAACGCCCCAACCAGACACGGTCATTGTTTTTCCTTTGAGGATTGTCTCTGCTTCACGCCTGGCAACCCACGGGCCACGGCCCTTTCTGATATACCGGTAAGAAGGCCCGTCCAGAGCGGCACCATCCCGATTCCTGAGTCGCGAACAAATCAGGACTGGGTTACCGTCGACGGCTGAGGGCTTGCAGGCAGGTCACCCATGGCTACCCGGAAGGAGCTGGAGGCGTTGGAGAGGACGTTTCAAGAGAACTCTTTAGACCCGGAGGAGGACGAAGACGACGAGAAGATGCGCTGCGTGCTGCCCTTGTTCTATGATAGCAAAGAGGAGGTGTGCGCGGAGATTGCGGCGACGGCGGCGGCGGCGGCTGAGAGGCGGCGGCGGGAGGCCGAGGAGAAGGCACGGGAGGCGGAGGAGGAGAAGCGGCGGGCGGAGGAGAGGAAACGGCTCAAGGAGGAGGCCGTCTGGAGGCGAAAGAAACACGAAGAGGTCGTCAATTCGATCCGCCAGTACAATACCAAGACAAAGCGTGTGGAGTACATCCGGTTCCCCTTCGCGGATTTCTCCAAGTTCAACCTCAACGAGATATGTATGTCCAATTATTACCATCTGCATCCCCTTTATTCGATTTTAATGAGCAACTCGATTTATTTGTCTGGTTTGATCTTCAAGTCTGCCTGTAATTGATACTCCCATTGCTTAACCAGAGTCCTCATCACAGCAACAAAAACCCAAGTCCTCATCCACTAACTACCAAACACATCAACTACTGTAATTCATATCTATTTTTTCGCAAGTAGCTCTTTTATTTGAATTAATGTGCGTAACTCAGTCTCCAGGGTTAGATAAGCCTATGAGTACATGAACCACTCATTCTCAACAAATGCAGAATTTGTTATTTACCCAAAACTTCACCATCCTTGGATCATCTACCAAAAGTTCACTGTACATTGGCAAAATACCCAGCAAAATAAGAATTCAGCAGGACCCTAACTGAAGCTGTTCACAAAGCGTTCAGTCTCTGGGATGGCATCCACCTGTTAACAAAACTCATGTACCAGCGTGCATTATGTTGTCAGCAACTAATGATTTACTACCTTTTTATTTGTATACCGTGACTGGACACTCACCACGTATGCCATGTATACCAACAGGAAGAGTGAGACCACCGATCCTTGGCTTGATTTAAAAACTGATTGACAACATTGCAATAAAGAAGAATATGTGCACTAAATTTATCCGACCAAATGAAGGTGTTCACCATGGATAGCATTCATAGGCATATATGTATAGAAAAATCTGTAATAACAAGTTCACCAAAAAAGAAAATAGAGCTGCGACGAGTGTACATCACAAGAAAATTTAAAATATAGTCAAGTTCACACATCACAAAACGATCGAAGAATAACGAGTTTTAATTTATTCTCCTCTTCTTCCTAGGAGTAATCTTCTTGGCAATTTGTGTCTTTGCTTTTGTCGGAGTCCTTGCTGGATATGTTGTGGACGCTAGCTGGGACCCCCCATCTCCAAAAAGAGTGGATTGGCTTAAAAAATGTAGGAAGATGTCACAAATAATGCAAAGGCTACAGAAAAAATGAGTTGGCAATTCAATATCACCTTCTTGTAACACGTCCAGGGCTTATTGATGGTTGACCAGGAGATACGTCCTCATAGGTGTAGAAGGACTATGTACAGATTAGTTATAAAAGTGGGATAAGATGTCACAAAATGCATGCTACTTGGAGCGTTGTACCTTTTCTTTGTACCAAGTAAAGGGCAACCAGCTTGCCTATGTCCTAACTCTTGACATCATTTGCATCTGTTCTTGCCTCCCGTTTGAAGCTTTTTCTTTCCTTGATAACCACTTTCTGTACATGCCTTGATCCTCAGTTTTCTAGGTCTCCTCTCCCTCTTTTGGATATTGGTGGTTTCAACACAAATCCAGGATCAACACTAGGCCACTGAGACTTGCTTGTTAGTGGTTCTATTTCCCCATGCTTCTCTGAATCTCGCCACCCAATAGTAGCTATGCACAAAGTCTTCCAATTTGATATTTTGTGCAGCTAATACAACCAATGCATGTGTCAGCTCCCCTGTTTCCTCCGTCAGATAGCACTCCGTCAGTCAAGACGGGAGACAATGTTTATGAAGATCGGACGGTCGAAGCCTCTCCAGGAGAATGAATGGTCGCGATGAAGACAGCTCCTCCGTCGCTGTTTACCATTTGACATTGTCTTTTACGTACCTGTATCGTTTTACGCTACCTCAACGGGAACATCCAAATTGGCTATATGAGCCCCCTTCGTGGGAAGACAGAGCTATCGAAATAGAATATGCTCAAGGCAAAACTCTAGTTATCTGTTCTTTATTATCTGTCTTAGATTAGAAATCCCAAGATTCATAGATTGGGTCTCCATATCGGGAGTTTAGGTCAATTCCCACAAACGGGATCTGACAGCATGTTGACATGGTTTGCCTGTGTGCTGCCATTCTAGACAAGTACAGTCATGTGCAAGACACTTCACTGCATGCCGAAGATCATTTTTTGTAGTATCTTTGACCTCGGCACTCCACTCGCTAGATGCACCCATCTTAAGATGGCTTAATCCTCTAGAACGAACATTCAACTCTTGTATTATAGCTGGTAGTATTTTACCTTGCAACCTTGCTCCCATTGCTCTCCTCTTCTTAAAAAGCACCATAATTTCCCCCCTCAACTTGTTAGCTAGTTGTGCAATAGGTAAATCCTGTATATCCCTAATCCAAGAGTTAAATGCCTCAAGCAAGATTATTAGTTATGGAGTCACACTTGTTATCCGGATTAAACCCACACCTGAAAAAGCAAGATGAATTAAGTGTGTGCAACAAGAGTTAGTTAATGAACATTTCATTTGCAAGAGCTAAAAAAACACCTCATCCATAGCAAATTATGGTATTCCAGTAGGTATGGTGCTACCTTAACGCTTGCTGCAAATATTTTGCCCATGTGGTGATCAAATCTCTCTTCCATATGTTCTAGCTGCTGGCCACATGCGGTTATATACTTTACCACAGAATTTCTTAACAAAATTTTGTATTAGGTGCTCTAGAAGGCGTCCCCTAACCCTCGCGTCCGCGCGGCGGCCGCCGCGCCGCGCCGGTGCGCCCCTTCCTCCCTCCCCTAGCCCTCCTCTGCGCGGTCTCCTCTCCGCCGCTGTCGCCCGGAGCGTCGCCGGGCAAAGCCCCTGCGGCGGTGGCAGCCTTCCTCAGCCTGGCGATCGGGGTGCGGCGGCGTCCCTCCACTCCTTTCAAGCAGCAGCGATCCGAGATGGCAGCGACTGGGAAGATAACGCATCGACGATGTTCGTGGTGGTCGTTGGCCCCGAGCCCTTTGGGCCTCGGCGGGCGGCGGTGCTACCGACCTTCGGCGGTTGCAGGGTTTCCTCTTGGCTATCTCTGAGTCAAAGAGGGCGCCCAGGATCTGATCCGGGTTTGGCGGTGGTGGCTTCCTTCTTTGCCGGAGGAGGTCGGCTGGTTGCTGGGGTGGTGGATCACGAGATCCTTCTACTCCGGCGATGAAGATCTAGTCAACGACAAGCTAGAGGTGAAGGAGCCACCGGTGAAAACCGCGCCTTGACATCGTTCTTGGCGGATGATGGCGGTGGCTATTGGCGTCGTTCCCTTGCGAAGGCATCATCTTTGCTAGCCTCTCCGCTTGCTCTTGCCGAGTTGGGGACTCGCGTCTGTCGGTGAAAACCGTGCCACGATTAGCGGGCGATGGTGGCGTTAAGCGTCGCTTCCTTCTTGAATGCATCGCAGTCTGCGGGTACTCACTCGTGCTGCTCCGGGGGAAACCCTAGATCCGGGTCTCCCGGATCGGATGATGACGACGCTTCCTGCGTCGTTCTACCTCTTGGGGCATCGTTTTTGGAGCAGTGGCTGGATGGAGGTAGATCTTGGTGGAGTGGTGTTCAGCTACCACGTTGCTGTTGATGATTCTCGGCGGCGTGGAGCTGCAGGGCATCGAAGACGGGCGCGGACTGCTGGACGCGTGTAGGATGGTGGAGCTGTCTGGTGTCATGGTGACATCGACGGCAGGTCTGGCAAGGTCAATGCGGTGATCCCTCTTAAAGATGGGTGCGAGGAAGACGGCGGTAGCGATTTCTGTGGCATGTGTAATGGTGTGCGCTTAGGGTCCGCTTGACTGGTTGTGCTTCTCACCCGCCAATGAGCGGCTTGGGAAAGCATTCAGTTTTAGATGATATGCATTGGTGTATTGTCAGGGTAATGGCCCTATTCATGGTCACCCCCTTCATCGCTCTTGTAGGTATATATAGCGAGTTGTCGCTGGAAAGGTGGCTTCGAGTTGATCTTTGTATCTCCCTTTGTATCTCCCTTGTAAGGCTTTGCGAATAATTTAATAAAGAAAAGATGTGTGCATCTTTTGGATGCAGGCTGGGGCGATGCTCCCATTTCGAAAAAAGGTGCTTAATACACTCTCTTTTCTCATC
This sequence comes from Lolium rigidum, assembly GCF_022539505.1. Taxonomy (NCBI): domain Eukaryota; kingdom Viridiplantae; phylum Streptophyta; class Magnoliopsida; order Poales; family Poaceae; genus Lolium; species Lolium rigidum. The sequence goes on from NC_061514.1 coordinate 354,793,098, forward strand.
ATTGGGGAAAACAACCTTGAGTGCATTCTCCAAACCCTTGCAAGCATCTGTGCACACAGCCAATAGAGGGGGGTCCTATTGCCCTCTTCAGCTGACTCATAAACCATGTCCAAGTTTCAGTAGTTTCCGTATCAACTATTGGAAACATCCAATTGTGTCCATCCAAAGTTGTAGCCACGGCTAGTTGCCCATTCCACTTGCCATTTAAATGTGTCGAATCTATGCTTATGTATGGTCTGCAACCACTCAAAAATCCATCAATGCAAGGCTTGATTGCAATAAACAATCTATCGAAGTGTACTTCTCCATCGACATCTTTAGTGTCAATCTCAACAACACTCCCCGGAGACCTTAGCTCGGTCTCAGCCTTCAAGCTATAAAGCGATTGAAAGCTTTCTTCCCATGTACCATAGAGGTTAGTCATTGCTCTTTCTCTCGCCTTCCGTACTCGTCCAATAATTAAGTATGATACCGAAGTTCTATTCCAATTTCTCCTGCAGTTCCACGGCAGTCGTTTCGAGCTTCTTCCTCAATATAGGCAGTGCCCTATCAGCGATCCAACTCTGAGATGCCATACTAGATGGTTTCCTGCTGCTAGTAAGACAATAGTGTTCAGGTCCTACATTAGTCACTTGCAACTAGAAGTACATGTAAATAACAAGAGAATCACTACAAGTAATAACATATGATAAATAAAGAGATCAATTAAAAAGAACATTAGTCAGATGTTGGTTCAGTACCATGATAGCACCCTCGTGTTGCACCTTTTTAGCCTTAATCTTCCACTTGCATCTTTCAGCTTTACAACTACCCTCAAACCTACCCGAGTTCAGATCTTAGAGTCCCTATGTCAAACTCCATGGAGGGGAAGGTGCTGCCACTCTAAATATCTCCATGGAAGGGAAGTTGCTGCCTTCCTCCATATTTGGGTTGTCATAATCGATGTTCTCCTCCTCAGATACATGATCGTCAATTGGGATGGCTGCACCTTCCGTGTCAACATCTTCATCATTCGTGTTGCCTGCAACATCAATATTAGTGCCATCAACACTTGAATCATTCAACGAAGTTGCTTGCATTGGTTGCTCATCCTCGTCCCTCAAACCAAGAAAAGCAAACAGAATTAAATCCAACAGCATCATTTTGTTCAATGACAAGACTTGACCAGTCCACAGTCCCAAAGCCTGTTGTCGATGCATTAGCATCATTATCTCCAACATTGTCGTTAGTGTCCGACATGTCCTACGCAACACAAAAGATTTTTATTAAAAGAATAAATTGTTGCATCTCACCTCTACTAACTGTTGTTCTCTATGCTGATAGTACATATGATCCATTTATATATTAATAAAAAACAAAGTCCCAAATTAGATCTTTATGTACGTGCAAATGTGCATGCACGCGTGGGCTTGCATTTATATGCAAGCATGCAAATTTATATGCAACACCTTACTCCCATGCTAGCTACACCCCAACACCGCGCTTCTGCTACTAAAGTGCTTGGCCGACTGTTTTGTTTTGCTTAGCTTATCTGTTACTGTGGTGCTCTCTTGTCGCTGTGCTGCTGGTTTTCGTCTTGCTCTCTTGACATCATTTGCATCTGTTCTTGCCTCCCGTTTGAAGCTTTTTCTTTCCTTGATAACCACTTTCTGTACATGCCTTGATCCTCAGTTTTCTAGGTCTCCCTCTCCCTCTTTTGGATATTGGTGGTTTCAACACAAATCCAGGATCAACACTAGGCCACTGAGACTTGCTTGTTAGTGGTTCTATTTCCCCATGCTTCTCTGAATCTCGCCACCAAATAGTAGCTATGCACAAAGTCTTCCAATTTGATATTTTGTGCAGCTAATACAACCAATGCATGTTGACATGGTTTGCCCGTGTGCTGCCATTCTAGACAAGTACAGGTCATGTGCAAGACACTTCATCGCATGCCGAAGATCATTTTTTGTAGTATCTTTGACCTTGGCACTCCACTCGCTAGATGCACCCGTCTTAAGATGGCTTAATCCTCTAGAACGAACATTCAACTCTTGTATTATAGCTGGTAGTACTTTACCTTGCAACCTTGCTCCCATTGCTCTCCTCTTCTTAAAACGCACCATAATTTCCCCCCTCAACTTGTTAGCTAGTTGTGCAATAGGTAAATCCTGTATATCCCTAATCCAAGAGTTAATGCCTCAGCAAGATTATTAGTTATGGAGTCACACTTGTTATCTGGATTAAACCCACACCTGAAAAAGCAAGATGAATTAAGTGTGTGCAACAAGAGTTAGTTAATGAACATTTCATTTGCAAGAGCTAAAAAAACACCTCATCCATAGCAAATTATGGTACTCCAGTAGGTATGGTGCTACCTTAACGCTTGCTGCAAATATTTTGCCCATGTGGTGATCAAATCTCTCTTCCATATGTTCTAGCTGCTGGACACATGCGGTTATATACTTTACCACAGAATTTCTTAACAAAATTTTGTATTAGGTGCTCTAGAAGGCGTCCCCTAACCCTCGCGTCCGCGCGGCGGCCGCCGCGCCGCGCCGGTGCGCCCCTTCCTCCCTCCCCTAGCCCTCCTCTGCGCGGTCTCCTCTCCGCCGCTGTCGCCCGGAGCGTCGCCGGGCAAAGCCCCTGCGGCGGCGGCGGCCTTCCTCAGCCTGGCGATTGGGGTGCGGCGGCGTCCCTCCACTCCTTTCAAGCAGCAGCGATCCGAGATGGCGGCGATTGGGGAGATAACGCATCGGCGATGTTCGTGGTGGTCGTTGGCCCCGAGCCCTTTGGGCCTCGGCGGGCGGTGGTGCTGTCGACCTTAGTTGCAGGGTTTCCTCTTGGCTATCTCTGAGTCAAAGAGGGCGCCCAGGATCTGATCCGGGTTTGGCGGTGGTGGCTTCCTTCTTTGCCGGAGGAGGTCGGCTGGTTGCTGGGGTGGTGGATCACGAGATCCGTCTACTCCGGCGATGAAGATCTAGTCGACGACAAGCTAGAGGTGAAGGGGCCACCGGTGAAAACCACGCCTTGACATCGTTCTTGGCGGATGATGGCGGTGGCTATTGGCGTCGTTCCCTTGCGAAGGCATCATCTTTGCTAGCCTCTCTGCTTGCTCTTGCCGAGTTGGGGACTGGCGTCTGTACCGTCAATAGTCTGACCCTAAACGTCTCGAAGAACTGGTAGGTGTATAATAACATTGATGTCTTCAAAAGGATCATGCCCGCATTTGTTGTCTCTAAAATTGGAAGAAAATGTAATGGAGCTCCCCATAATTTAGCTCAACTTGCTAGGAATACTAATAGTAGCAGTATTTGGTATGCTCCAGTTTCAGTGGCTATTAGGGAATTATGTAATCATAAGTCTGTAAACTCTTGTGAGCTATGAAAAGTTTTTCCCCCTAAAAAACATATGTAGTGTCGTAGGCATGCAATAGGCAAATTAATAGCATGAAATGAGTGGCACTGTGGCAGTAAGAAACGAATAGTTTTTACTGAACCGCACAGAGGAGTTCAGAGCTAGCCATGAACTGGACTTGTGTTAGGTTAGCTCGACTGAATTTATGGCGGTGTATGCGCTGTGTAATTAGGCCATCGCGACCATGGACCCTCATGGATGCATCTCTGTCAGCCTGGCTCCAGCGTGCTACAACTACAAGCGCGCGCTGTTTTCCGTCTGTTCGCTGTTTCTCATGCCCGTCACAGTCACCGTCACGCGATCGACGTAAAAACGAAAGAAACCATTGATTGTGTGTTGGGAAATTAGCTAGCCTCTATGGATGGATCGATCTGTGAAAACCAAACGAAAGAAACCATACTCGCTCGCACATAGAAAAGAAAAGGAAACACCTCCACGAATTTCCTATCCAAGAACTCAAAACAAACTAGAAAAATATATTCATCTAAGAAGAACCAATTCACCGAAATAAAGGAAATAGAGGATCACTCCGTAAATTACCTGCTGGATCTCGGCCGCCGCATGCACTACCCATCGCCACCAGGCTGCTGTCAGACCATCTCCGGTGTCCGGTCGTATCCATCTCCGTTTTCCGGCCATGGTGCTCGCTCTCGCTCTCCTCGACGAGTAAAACCGCCGGGCCATCTCCGGTGTCAGACCGTATCCATCTCCGTTGTCCGGCCATGGTGCTCGCTCTCCTCTCCTCTCCTCGACGAGTAAAGAGTCAAAGTCTAAGTCATAGTCACACGCGCTAACCGCACGCGGACTGCGACCACGGGCTTCTACTTATAGAGATAGCCATCCAGGTTTGAATTCTGCGAGCCAAAATTCTTAGCGGGAAAAGAGATGAGATTTTCAGTTATCTCTATTCATGGCTTGCTTCAAGAAGAGGAGGGGACGGGCGGCTAAAAGATTGCTAACTTCACGATAGTAGTAAATGATTACATGAAGAGGAGGGAGGTTCTAGGGAACCAAACGCGCACCAAATCAATTAGGCCTTAATTCTGTGAGTTGCATGCACTGGTAGTAGTAAATGATTACATTGTCCCCGCCTCATTTTCTGGGTTGTAGTAGTTATGGTGATGACCTATTCTACAATCTCCATCTCTTCCAAGCCGGATTGCTTAGTTATGGCCAGGAGTTATCTCTTTCCAAGTGAGAGTGCCTAGTTATGGCCCGGTGTTATCTCTTTCGAAAATAGAGTGCCTAGTTATAGCCCAGCTTCCAAAAATCAGAGTGCCTAGCTATGGCATGGCATTTCTTTAATTTCTTGGTTACATATTTCACTAATTTTACCTACTCCCATAGATAATATATACAACATCATTTTAATTAAACTATTCGTCAGATGAACATGTACTCAAATTATCGGGCTGACTAGTTTGCTTCTTTGGTGAATTAAACTTGCTTCCTTTTAATATACAACATATCTGCTGTAGGTATTTCCCTTTCAGAAACAACCGGACTATGATTGCGCTTCTAACCAAATACAAACTTATTTGCATTACAAAGAACCACCATCATGAGTTTACATAATTTAAAAATATTAGAACGTGCGTCCAAGAAATACAAATGAGCTTTGTGCTTCCAACTTTCATGTACAGTAGTACAACTTTTTTGCTTTCATTGACAAAGAGTTCGGGTCCCATGGATAAACAATTCTTGATTATCACACGGTCTAACCGCACACGGACTGCAACCACATGCTTCTACTTATAAAGATTTCTCATAACATACATTTTGCAATAGTAAAGATTTCAGACTTGGAACATGTAGCCAGAAAATTGCCAATTTTATTCATTACTTTGTTTGGTTCACAACATAGATACACAAGTAAACTTGGATCACCTAGCTACTAGGAGCCAAGTGCAAACTACATGAGTTGGACCATCACATGACCACCAGCCTGGAGCAAATTGGAGTCTCAAATTCCAGCCGCCACAAGCATATTCAACCCACTGATTTCTTTTTACCATCTAAAACAAGAGAAAACAAGCTTCAACTCAAAGAATTTTAGGTAAATGCTCACTACATATCTTAACACAAGTGTTGCACAGCTAGCAAAGATCAATATGCAGCCTCTTATTGCCTTCTCAAGTGTACTTGCATCCTCACACTCACGATCTCAGATTCTTCACACCGTCAAATGCCATAGCTATTCTTCACACCGCCAAATGCCATACCTATTCTTCACACCGCCAAATGCCATACCTCCAGAGCCTATTTGTTGCTGTACAAGTGAAACCTGCAACAAATAATTATCAAGACTTGTAAATGCTGCTATACAAGGGGCAGAGAAAATATCAAGGTATGTCCCTGTTCAAAGAGGAACAACCTTCTTGATATTCCAATTGGTCACAAATTAAGCGCATAAACGATCATATTCTGGTTTCTAAGGGATGTAACACAAGTACAGGGGCAGAACAGATCAAGGTATGTCCATCTAGTATCTAGTAAATTCAGTTAACACAAGTACAGGGGCAGAACGGATCAAGGTATGTCCCTTTTCAAAGAACCAAGCATGGAATCTCTACCTGCCCGAGGAAGAACATTGCCGAGGAGCGGGACATCTCCGCAACATCAGGAACGGTGCAGCTGCTGGCGATGAAGTCATCGGCGTTGAACCCGGACAGTAAGGACCCCACACCAATAACTCTTGAGCTGCAGCAAACAACCGGGTCGAGCCCTTGTCCTGCTCGAAGTAGAGGTACAACAGCTGCAACTCCTCATGACGTTCTGACCAGATTTGCACATAAAAAAATAGGGCTTAGATTCACATTCAAGGCAAGCAAGCAAGATAAGTACAAGCACATAATGCACATTAGCTAGCTAGCACCATGAAAAACCCAATAGATAGCATCAGGTACACATGCACATCAAGTCAAGTGTGCCTCTACTACCAATACACTTGTGCACGAACGACACAGACATTAGGAAGCAAGGGCGCCAAACTAGTACCTCTTGCGCTGGAGCAAACAACCAAGTCGAACTCTCCTCCTGCTCAAAGTAGAGGTGCGGCAGCCACAGCTTCTTGTGACATCCTACCCACATTCACACATTGAAAAATGTAAGAAGGCTCAGATTCACAATCAAGGCAACCAAGCAAGATAAGTGCATGTAACCATCAAAATTAATTAAGTAGAAAAGCACAACCACAGAACTACAATCTAGTGATTTTCTTTTTAAGATTTGTAAAACTCAATGACGACAGACTTTACGCGGTTAACGCTAATGTTTCTTCCATGCACCCTTCAACATTATCCACGAGTTCAAACTTTAGCATCCAGCGAACATGACACATATTTCAGGATACATACGAAAGGGGGTGAGTCGGGGCCTTTAGCTTTTAGACCTTGAAACCGGAGCCGGAGAGTACCGCTGCCTGCAAGGGGTGTTTTGCATCCGGTTGCGGATCTTGACCTAGTCAGATGCCCTCGTCGTCCAGGGCATTCTCCAGCTCCTCAAAAAAGATTCCTTGATGACGTTCTTGACGGAACATCTAGTTGGATATACTCCAGCTGCTCATAACCGTCAGCACCATCGAGATTCACAAGGAACCTGAATACATCACAAGCCATTAGGCACCTAATTATTCGAAGCAAAAAATACTTTCAAATTTACCAAATACAGATCCAACCCATTCATGATCATGCACAGAGAATACAAATATATGTCATGGATCAATACAACTTAAGCTGAACAGGAACTGCCACCCTAATCTACTTGGCCAAAGTTCTAGACATAAACATGTACCTTAAAAATAAATGGAGCAAAGCTTAACCTCCAGAAAAATACATGAAACTAAGTGCTATATGTCGTCAAGATTCACTTGAAATTGACAGAAGGTTGCAAAATCCTTGTCATGAGCATATCACTAGTGGGATAATCTATAGCAAATGGAAAATTACAAAGCAATAGATGGTGTCCAAGTGGTAAGTGATTCTTCTACTAACAAACATCAAATGGCTGTAAACATGGTAAATAGCCACTTCATTTTTCAAACAATGGGAAACATTTTTATCTTTCATATGTAACAGTAGAAGCGAACAAGTATGGTATATACGAAAAACCAAAACAAAATACAAACTAAAAAACTTAAGCTTCTATAGGAGGAACTTTTCAACCTTGATTCAAACGAAGCCAGCAAATTTTGTTTATGCAAAGAGCAAAAAATAATCAATATTACCATCCATTCAATTATACATGTTCCTTAGAATTAAGTGTAATAATATATCAAAAAAAAGACATGAAGGAATCATTCACGTTCCATTTAACTTTGCTGAAATCAGAGATCCAACTCTATACCAAATTCTGTACCAAATAACAGTTCATGGACTGCCACAACTTAGCATGAACGGGAACTGCCACCCTAGTCGACTTAGCCAAAGTTCAAAACACACGAGTGGCTGAAAAATAAAATGTAGCTAAGTGCTAGCTCCCAGATATAAACAATTACATATCCCTTCATTTGACTTTAGGGCGAGGGATTCCTCTTTAGCGTGCTCGAAATAATTGAGAACAGGATCAAGAAATTGGTTAATTGGTAAAGATACAGAATGTTCTTGTTTTTCGTTGGAAAAACCAACGCTGAGATCCAGGACATGAATAAGCTCAAGTCATTCAGTATAAACCAAACCATAGTTTTGTCTCGATGAAACAAGCATCACATGATTTATTACAAACCATTCAGCAAACCATTGCATACCATGAAAAATTGGTCTAGCAGTGGTAAAAAAAGATGAAACATGCAAAAAAATAGTTGAATATGCTCCAGGCTATATAACGATGACCTACTGCAGCAGCAGTCCGTCTAGATCTCACTCTCTTGTACCTAATCAATCCACTGCATCATCAGTTGAAGAAACAAGAAGAAAAACATGGATTCGGCAGCCATGGTTTCCATAATTCCATTGCTACAAGATCAAGCAGCCACGACTCCATTGCACGTTTGCGCAATGGCTAGCACAAACTTGGCCTTACAAACCAAAAACTAGCTAACACATCAAAGTGCAGCCCAAACAAACCATGAACAAAACCTAGAAACGGCAGCTACAAGTATCAAACAGTAAGAGACAGTAACAACCGGGAAGATCAATCTTTTTGACACTCTCAGGATTATCAATCCCAGTCTGGTGAAGCAGAATGCTCTATCGAATACACTAGTCTGTGTAAAGTACAAAAGCATAAGTTTGAATCATGGGCCAACTAAGCTACTTAGTCAACTAGCTAGCAACAACCTTACATGATACTATGATAGACCAACCTAATTCTCAGTGTGTCAGAGGTTATACTGGGTACTAGTACTTTGACTAACTTTACTTGTGGCAAGGCAAGCCATGCAACCTATGCCAGACAAGATCCTTTTCTTAGTTAGAATCAAGGTTGGATGATTAGTGTCACTAAAACCTTTGACTGCTATGCTAGCACATTCTTAATTTAAGCATCAAGTAGACGGACATGGAGAGTGTCATGCTTTGAACAAAAGTAGTACCCCCCCCCCATTATGTTCTATGCTAGTACTAGCACACACATGCAACGAGCACTGTCATGTCTACTACGCATAAAAACTTTACGAAGAAGATCAAGGTGGGTTCATCCTACCCAAATATCCTCTCCTCTCCAAGACCTTCCAAATGGGGATAGAGAGAGAATACGAGAGGAGTCTCACCGGCCATGTTCCCAACAAGGACAGGGCCGAAGTTCTCCGCGGCCTATATCTCCACAACAAAGCACGTACAGGAACAAGGAGAAACTAATCCCGAGACGCAAAGGAAGGCCTCCTGGAGCGCCAACTCCAGCCTTACTTCTCCAACGTCCTGCAAATACAGTATGCACGCTTAGTGATAGCAATCTCGCGTGTTCACAGACATGCCGGCGGAATACCAACAAACAAGGAACACATAACAACAAGAAAACAACTTTTTTAGCTATTTAGAAGTCAACGGATATTGGCAATGAAATGGAAAACCAAACATAGCAGCACCAATGGGTATGCAGTGAAGAAATACCGCAGCAAAGCCTAACAAGAACAACTTTGTTTAGCTTGTTCTTCCCCACAAGGAAATGTACAATCTTCGAACATATCAATTTTTTAAAATTCTTGATCGATCTGGAATGGACTCGATTCAATACAAACCATTCAGCAAAACACTGCATAGTATGACGAATTGGTCTAGCAGTGGTAAAATAAGATGAAGCATGCAAAAAAAATAGTTGAATATGCTCCAGGCCATACATCTCACTCTCTAGTACCTAACCAACCAACTGTAACATCAATTGAAGAAACAAGAAGAAAAACATGGATTCGGCAGCCATGGTTTCCATAATTTCATTGCTACAAGATCAAGCGGCCACGACTCCATTGCACGTTTGCGCAATGGCTAGCACAAACAAGAGCACTTACAAACCAAAAACTAGCTAACACATCAAAGTGCAGCCCAAACAAACCATGAGCAAAACCACTAATTAACCTTTTACTCCTAGTCTTAGTTCAATCCAATTAATATAAGCGTGAGGCAATCAAATTTGTGTAAGCACCAGACAAAACCATGGAGAACAAGATTCTGCACCGCATATGAAATTATATGCTGCAATTAACTTGAGCATGGCCAAGGAGGTACCTTTGGATGCATTGTCGAGGTCACCGCGGTGAGCCTTCGTGACAAGCAGCTTGACACCACCTGAATACAGCAAAACAATTGAAATGAGGAACGCGTGTTTTATTGTGCTTTCATATGCAGCACTTATGATGTGAAATATACCAGATGCAGTACCAGGGTTTGAGAACTTACATCTGTTGTTTGCAAGAGAAGGGTTCCAGCAGTCATTTGATATCAGGAGTTGCTACAGGGATCGTTGCCATGCACGAGACGCTGAACTGGGAGAAAATCAAGGCATCCTCTTTCACAAGCCAAATCCCAAGCGACCAAAAAAAAGGAGAATATAGATCAAATTTGCGAAAGATGCAACAACCTTAAACTTTATTTTGTTATAACTAGTAAGCTGTGATTAGAAATTGCAGGTGCCCATGAAGATAAACTTCCTGGTCACCTCACATGTAACAATAAGAAATTACTAGGATGATGCTTCAATGCATACCACAACAAGTGCATTTTAGTTGCAAAGAAGTATACCTATTAGCTAAAATAGAATAAGGTTGAGATCATAGGATCAACAGACTTCAGGATCCGATGTGCTCACATTACAAGAGAATTGCTGGTTAGTTGCGGACCTTGGATACAAAAATGTGTAAGCTCCTACCCAGACCAATCTATACAAAGTCATTGCACTCATGCTAAATCAAAAATGTCCTCATGAACCTACAAACAGCAACTACAAGTATCAAACACTAAGAGACAGTAACAACCAGGCAAGATCATTTTTATTACACTACCAGGATTATCAATCCCAGTCCAGTGAAGCAGAATGCTATATCGAATACACTAGTCTGTGTAGTCTGTGTAAAGTACACAGGAAGAACAGAAGAAGAAGAAAATCACAACTTTGAATCATGCGCCAGCTAAGGGACTTAGTCAATTAGCTAGCAACAAATTTACATGCTGGATCAAACTAATTCTTAGAGCGTCAGAGATTATACTGGGTACTAGTACTTTGACTAACTTTACTCGTGGCAAGGCAACCTATGCAACCTATGCCAGGAGAGATCCTTTTGTTAGTTAGCATCAAAGCCGGATGATGATTAGCGTAACTAAAACCTTTCACCGCTATGCTGGCACATTATTAATTTAAGGATCAAGCAAACACATGCAACGAGCGACATGCTTTGAAAAAAATAGGTATCCCCTCAATCTCTAATATGCTAGGACTAGCACACACATGCAACGAGCACTCGTCATGATCTACTACGCTTAAAAAACTAAAGAAGATCAAGTTGCGTTCGTTCTACCCAAATCGCCACTCCTCTCCAATACTTCCAAATGAGGATAGAGAGAAAATACGAGAGGCATCTCACCGGCCATGTTCCCGGCGAGGACAAAGCTGAGGTTCCTGATAAACTTATCCTGAGACGTAGATGAAGGCCTCCTGGAGTGCCACCTCCAGCCCCACTTCTCCAACGTCCTGCAAATACATTGTGCACGCTTAGCAACACCAATGAGTATAAAGTGAAGAAATACTGCAACAAAGCCTAAGAAATGTACAGCTTCCTAGATATCAATATTCTAAATTCTAGATCGATCCGGAATGGAAACAGGGGTGACCCAAACTGTTCTTGGGATGCTTAAGAGATAAAGAAGCAAAAAAATCGAAACTGTTCATGCATTTGTTCTTTCGTTATTACCTACCAAGCAAAAACGCTTGGACACTAAAACTTGTGTGCCAATATGTACGTACTGCTTGGACCAAAACAGAGTTCGACCATATTGATCTATGTCATAGTGAAACCTAGAGTTGTACTACCAACATACAATACTGCGACTCGTGCATGCTAAACGTATACCTTAAAGTTTAGGACTCGAGGCGAGACCAAGTACCATTTTTCTAGCTGACTGGAACGATCTATCTTCCTCCTCTTCATCTAAAATCAAAACAAACCACTATTTAATTCCTCGCCGGGTACATGCAACACAAGAGCACTACAACATATATTGCCAATGGACATTGTCGTTATTTTCTCAAATACATATAACAGTTTGAGTCACCAATTTGTAATCATGAAAACCATTGAAGAAAAATCCCCCTTGTCTTGTGCTGCCTTTTTTTTGGCCAGGTAGGTGTCAATGGGTCTGACAACTAATTCTCTTTGTTTCAGTCTTCCCAAACTTCTCACTTTCATTCTCATTATAACAATGCAGGCACTTGATTGAATGTAAAGATCAGTACCCATTAGATGGCGAAAGTAACTACACCTCCATTTGCTAGAATATGTTGAATGTTATTAAGTTAATACGGTCAATGTGAATATTACACTTGTTTGAAGAATAAAATCTCTTTCATGTTCTTTATGAACAGAAAGAGAAGTGTCATACTTTTAAGCTATCAAGTTACCATAGACGGAGTACTAAGTAAAATAAAAATAGGAGTTCAACCAAGTACCATCTGTCAACTATTTTCCTAAAATGGTGAAACCATATGCGACAACAAAGCAATACGAAGGCAAGTATATATAAAAAAGTTTCACATGTTATCAGTTATATACTACCCGTTTCGAATAAGGCGTCCGTTTTACAGCTTTTGTTGACCAAAAATTACTTTAAATAGATAAAGATTGTTTGTATAAATTAGTATCATTAAAAGTGCTTTCTACGAATCCAACGATAGTATATACATATAATAATCAAAATTTTGTTGCTCAATTTTTATGGTCATATTCGCTTGAAACGGAGGTAGTATATTGTTGGAGATGAAGAAAGTGACACATAATTATCAGAGTACAAGACATGCAAAGATCATGAACAAAGTAGATATAATCCATTCAAACTCACATTAGCAATAGAGAGATAACATTGGATTCTGGTAAGCATGTGGATATTGATGCCATAGATGAGAACACACATAACAATTACCTGCTATATAGAAGCATATAATTAAAGCACCTTGAGCATGTACTTTCTCCTCGTCGACACAACCATAACCTACGAATGGAAGTAAGAAACTGATCAACCCTCATTGTGACAGAAATATTTGCATGGTCGGAACACAAAACTGAGAATGTATGTTGCAGTCATCAATTTTAAGCCAACACCAATGACGATTTTGATGTAGCATATATAATGCCCAGAAAACAAAGCATTCAACATATGTAGATGAACGACGACAACATATGGATCATACTGGTCAGTTCCATCAGTGCTAGTCATGTATGGTGTTAGATCCAACTTTGTTGGGGTGCAACTTTCTTGTTTAGTTTTCCAAATTTACCGCTCCGATAAGCACAATAAATTATATTATGCACAACTTTCATGATACAACAACATTGATATAACCAAGATGATGCCCTAACCTGGAATCTTATGAGTAGTGATATTTATAGCTTGACGAACTCCAAGAAGCTTCCGCACTTTGACATAGTCACCGCATCAGCACAATAGCAACCAATAAGTTAGAGAAATGTCATCCGATTTAGATTTTGTCTGTCCATGGATTGATGATTCCAGATGGCTTTCATATTCAAATTACTTTAGCTATAAATCAACTCTTATTCAGAATTTAGAAGTCACCAACTCCCAGAACTCAAAATGACATGACAATGAGGCTAAGTTTAATCTATTTAGCATTATTAAAAGTGAGTAATGTATCTTTGTGTAGTTATGAAGAGGTTTCAACGGACCAAGGAAATCGGTAAGTTACTGTCAAAGAACCAACACTACCACATGAAGCAAAGTAGCAAACATACCTAGTGGCAGAAGATAATCCTAAAGGAATAAAAACATATTCTCATGGATGTGTACGGCATTCATGATATATTCTGTTAATGCCTTCCTCGTCATTTCTCTCCTCCCCGGCGTTGAGAAGCTCGCGGTCTCCCTCACCTCTACAACGAATAGTCCATGTGAGTACTTTGATGACCTACTAGCTACTGTTGTACTTTATACCTGCTTGAACATGCATGTATGTTAGCTGGGTGGACTTCATATTCATAATTCTGTGAAACGGAACATGCTCTGTTTTTTTTAACTAATAATATTTTGCTAAAGTACTGAACTTGTTAACACTGAGCTAATCTATTGCCCTCTTTCAGAGACAGAGTAAAAGCAAATAGGCAGTTTGGCTGGGAGCTGTGAACTCTGATGCAGCAACTGGTTAAACACTTGAACCTAAACACCATGATGATTATGTTGACGATTCCTTGCTGGTCATGTACGAGGAGCACTGATCAATTGCTGAAGGTGATCGAGCAGATAGTTTTCCAATAGAGCAAACTGATGTGATCTTCTGGATTATCTCCGAAAACAAAGTTACTTCTTGGATCAGAAATCATGCTAATAGTTATGCCTTTGTACTAAATTTTGTGACGCCACTTCTCAAGTACCCATTCAATTTTACTGGTTCCTTACATATTAAGTGTAATAATAAAAAAAAAGACATGAAAAATCATTCACGGTCCATTTGCTAGCTCCCAGATCAAGGACATGAATGAATAAGCTCAAGTCATTCAGTATAACCCAAACCGGAGTTTTGTCTCGATGAAACAAACATCGCACGATTTATTACAAACCATTCAGCAAAACATAGCATAGCATGACAAATTTGTCTAGCAGTGGTAAAATAAGATGAAACATGCAAAAATTAGTTGAATATGCTCCAGGCCACACGACGATGACCACCTATTGTAGCAGTCCGTCTACATCTCGCTCTCTGGTACCTAACCAACCCACTGCAACATCAGTTGAAGAAACAAGAAAAACATGGAGAATTGATCGGATCCAGCAGCCATGATTTCCATTGCTACAAGATCGAGCAGCCACGGCTCCATTGCAAGTTTGCAGTAACTAGCACAAACTTGGCCTTACAAACCAAAAACTAGCTAACACATTGAAGTGCAGCCCAAAAGAACCTTGAACAAAACCACTTATTAATCATTCACTCCTAGTCTTCCAATTAAAATAAGCGTGAGGCAATCAAATTTGTGTAAGCACCAAACAAACAAATGGAGAACAAGATTATGCACCTCATATGAAAATAAATGTTGCAATCAACTCAAGCGCGACCAAGGAGGTACCTTTGTATGCATCGTCGAGGTCACCGCGGTGGGCCTTGGTGACAAGCAGCTTGACACTACCTGAATACAGCAAGATGG
Source organism: Lolium rigidum (assembly GCF_022539505.1). Classification (NCBI taxonomy): domain Eukaryota; kingdom Viridiplantae; phylum Streptophyta; class Magnoliopsida; order Poales; family Poaceae; genus Lolium; species Lolium rigidum. Next base: position 354,808,291 of record NC_061514.1, read on the forward strand.
TTGAAATGAAGAACACGAGTTTACTTGTGCATTAAGTTCAAGCACAACTTATCATGTGAAATATACCAGATGCATTACTAGGGTTTGAGAGCTTACGATCTGTTGTCTACAAGAGAAGGGCCTTGGTGACAAGCAGCTTGACACTACCTGAATACAGCAAGACGGGTGAAATGAAAAATACGTCTTTAATCGTGCATGAAGTTCAAGCATAACTTATCATGTGACATATACCGGATGCAGTACTAGGGTCTGAGAGCTTACATCTGTTATCTACAAGAGAAGGGTTACAACAGTCATTTGATATCAAGAGTTGTTGGGATCATTGCCATACACGAGACGATTAACTGGGAGGAAATGAAGGCAGACTCTGTCACAAGCCAAATCCCTGGCGACCAAACAAAAAAAAGATCAAATTTGTGAAAGACGCAACATCCTTAAACTTTATTTTGTTCTAACCAGTAAGCTGTGATTAGAAATGCAGGTGCTCATGAAGATAAAATTCCTAGTGGCCTCACGTGTAACAAAATAAATTACTAGGATGGTTTAGTGCATATCACAACAAGCACATTTTAATTGCAAACAAGCATACATATTAACTAAACGAAAATAAGGTTGATCAACAGACTTTAGGATCTGATGTGCTCACATTACATGAGCTCAATATATGATGCTACTGGTTAGTTGCGGACCTTGGATCAATCTATACAAAGTTATTGCAGCCATGCAGTATAAAACAAAAATGTCCTCATGAACCTACAAACAACAGCTACAAGTATCAAACAGTAAGAGACAGTAACATCCGGGAAGATCAATCTTTTTGACACTCTCAGGATTATCAATCCCATTTTGGTGAAGCACAATGTTATATCAAATACACTAGTCTGTGAGCAAGGAAGAAAAGCATAAGTTTGAATCATGCACCAACTAAGCCATTTAGTCATTTAGCTAGCAACAACCTTATATGATAGATCAACGTAATTCTCAGAGCGTCAGAGATTATACTAGGTACTAGTACTTTGACATCAAGGCCGGATGATTAGCATCACTAAAACCCTTTCACTGCTATGCTAGCACATTCTTAATTTAAGGATCAAGCACACACACATGGAACTTCTGTCTGAAAGTTACTGATGTATTCAGCAAAAACAGAGAGAGCTTAAGTTACTAAACAAGGGAAGTACAAAAGCATACAACTATTCAAGTGCAAATCTGAGAGGCAAAGCAAGAATAAATACCAACCAATCAGAAAACAATGTTTAACAACACTATGTTATTACTCCTGGAAGATGAGCAATGGAAATAATTGGCCCAATATGTGTTAATTTTATTACAAAAAGGAAATTAAGTGCAACCTAATTCATATCGACCAATACAAGCAAAAAATACATTATCTCTTAACGACAGCATGACTCCTGAAGTATGCACAAGATTGAAGTTTGGAGTTTTTACTAAAAGCTCGGCCCTTTTCATGGCCGCAACTCAGCCAAAAGAAAAAGATTCCAAGAGGATTAGGCCGAGCAGCCAAATTCGGAAAGTTCCCGAGATTCCGCCCAGTGTAGTAACGTCTCAGACGGTCAGACCCAGTGTTAAATACAAACTTACATTGGATATAAGCCATAGAGAAGTTTAAGTGGAAGGGAAGGTAAAACAAGCAAACTTACATTGGATATAAGCCTTGGTCGAAACCACATCCTCCATTGCATATGTACTCTGATCCATACACAGTGGCTAACCTGCGGCATTTTGAGCATGACTGGAACCATCACCGCTGATCGTGCACAAGACTTGCACTCATCATAGTACAAAGGAAACCTGTGGTATGTGTAGAATTTTAAATTGTCATCTTTCATCATGAATAGACAACACATGGAAGAATAAGCTTAGGCATTTAAATCACTTGCACTCTTGCAAGTCCATAAAAGAGGTCTACCTCTGTCTTTATGGGATGCTTGATTCTTTTTTCGGATGCTTAGTAACTACGATTATGAACCAAATCACAAATTCGCCAAAAGTGTACGCACACGACTAAACTAAGAGCCGAATAGCATTACCTAGATTGATTTCCAAAAGGATGCTATACATTTTTTTTTAAAAAAAAAGAGGATGACTAAATAGAATAAAAGAGACAGAGTGTGAAACATACATCAAAAACCGTGGAGCTATAAAATACAACTGCGAAGAAGCTATACAGACTCTGGAATGATACACAAGTAAATACTTCTGTGCAAGTAAGATGATAAAACAGGAGCACTAAAAAAGATTGCCATAGGCCATAGAATCCCTGCAGGTGAACACCAGCCAACCTCAAAGCAAATGACATGATGTCTAAACTAATATGTTCCTATGTTTCCCATGGGGCAAGGTCTCTAAGATGAGCAACTGTCTTGTGCGGAAGGCAACCCCTGTTGCGAGCGGCGGCAAAGTTTTCAGTGCACGTACAAATCCACTGAGTTTTTTGAAGTCACCACCCAGTATCCACAAAGAGGTAAACCGTTAATCAAAGGCAAACACAAAGCATAAAAAAGATTGTCATCAAATATCCCAATTTAACTAAGTAACACGGAAGATAAAGCATGTATCATGTGTACATCATCTTTACTTACAACTTACAACCAAATCCTTGATATCATATGCTGGTTACCACATTTCTAAAGTTCGAGTAAAGAAAACAGAATGTTTTAAAAAGCTGGATTATTTTGTAGCAAAACAGAAGACAAAAAACAAAATAAAATGAAGGGTGGAACCATGACATAGTTTACTCTGACAAGAGCAAACCACATACTCAAACAGTTGGTCATTAATAAAGAAAAGTTGCAGAACACAAGTAAAGTTGACCAGTGAACATTTAGTCTGCATTTGTCATAAGGTTGCTTACTGATATCATATGATTTGTTCGAGCAAAATGATTATAATGGTCAAGATGAGCTCATATACTAACGCAAACTCAGAGTTCCGAGTTATAAGATGAATCTTAAATGCAACCAAAGGTAGAGGGATGAGTTATCCAGCTATAACGGAAACCTAATAAACTGACTGTTCATAAGAATGTCATTGTAATATAGATATTTAGTATAGCGAGTTAGAAACAGAAAGGCAAATCCAACCAGAAATCACCAAAGAATTGATTACAGATGCTTCAGAGCAACTTTGTTAACTTGTTCACGCACAAGAGCAAGGGGAAATATGATAGACCTTCACCTAGTAATATGCTTTGTTAAATGATTCGGCACTTCTTATGTCGGAGACGGCAACCGCAGCAGACAACTCTCCCGTACTACAGAGGTGCTAATGCAGCACACCTGAAAAATTACCCAATATTCATGACTTCTCATGTGGTAGAAAAGCATTTTAAATGTTTGCATACAATAGAAATCAGGTAAAAGGGAAATGTATGTGAAAGCACAAGATGGGACAGATTTAACCAGAGATTCTAGTATGCACCAACGCTATGACAGAAATTATGCCAATATTTGTAACAAATGATGCACCAACAGTTAGCTAAATCGAGTGCAACTAAATAAGTTCAACGACATAATACATGTAAAATGGGAGAAGGAAACAGAACCAGCGCTGCGGCCACCAACATCGTCCGCACACACATCATTTGCAAATATACATATTTTGGATAGTTGCATAAGAAAACCTATAAACCTCTGAACCATGAATTAAATGGTTTAATCTTTAAAACACATGTAGAACCATTTTTCAACCACTGGAACCCAGCAACAAGGAGATACATTGATACCCGAGGAAAGTTCATAAAACTATCTTTGGCACGAAACAACTTTCGATATTTACATCTAAAAATTGTGCAGTTATATTGCCAATGGATATTGTTGTTATTTTCTCAAATACATCTAACAGTTTGAGTCACCAATTTTTAATCATGAAAACCATTTGCACCGCAAGTGTAACCCACCATTCTGTTCTTACCACACCACAAGCAAGTTGATGCGTGATGATGCATTGCTTCTCCCAAGTAGGTCGCGCTCAAGACTCAGCCTTGAACCAGCATCGTTGTCTCTCTTGGGCAAGTTCCAGCCTTGCCCCGGACGGCTGCACGGACTCGGAAGCCGAGCTACCTGCAAATGCAAGTTTTCCATCAACACTGCAATAGCATGAATTTGTATCAAGAAGAGTACAAGAGCAGATAATCTTACGGTCCGGGAGCCAACCCTCCGGGTCTCGCTGTTTCACCAGCGCTACGTAGACATGGAAGTTGTGAGCATAGGAGAGCGTCGTGGCACCTAGGGCAGCAGGGGGGTGTAAGGCCTCATTAACAGCAGCTCAGCATCCTAATGTAACTGGGAACAACTTTGCTTACTTCTTCAAGATGTTTAATAGCAGCTCAACATCCTTGTTCAGAACGAACAAGCTGGTTCTCCCACTCAACTACGAATAACCTAAGAGCGAAAAGGAGAATAGAAATGAGCATTCAGAACGGAATATAGCTTAATGTAAGTCAGTTAGGGAGCAAGAGTATTTTCAAGGAATCGAGTGGGCTCCCTGATGAACGAGAAGCACTCTAACAAGCAAACATTCCAAGCAAGTACTTAAGTCTGTAGGATACAAACCAAAAGGAAAATATACTTAATGAACAGAGGCATTCCTGGGCGTGCACCTAGCTAGCAGACAGCAGACAGCAGACCATGAGTGATATGACATGATATTATGGAGGATTTAATTCATTTGCAAAACAAGCATAAGAAGACTCTTCCATGACGAGAATAAATAGTCAATAGAAATAATTATGGAGAAGGCAACAGATAGGACACGCAAACTGAAGGATAATTGAGAGTAAGATGTAAATAACTGGGAGAAAATGTAAACTAACACAGGTTATGATTATCGGCAAAATTTCTATGGATGTCAAGTGTCAACCAAATCTGTTCAGGTTATGCGTGAAGTGAGGAAGATTTTTAGAGTAGTAGTATCTGAGTGAAATCTACGGCCAGTGACCATTCCAAATCGCACTGCCATAAGCAATAAATGATCAGATTTTCGGAGTAGCTTTGCTTGCACATGCCTAACCAGAAAATAATGATAAGTTCGTTCTTCAGCACGTATTTAAATTCTCTTGTGCAGTTTGTGCTGTTCACTAAGCTGCTAAACTGATGTAGGCTCCATTAAACGTTACCCAAATAGATAGACCATGTTCTCCCTGTGTTCTTGCTGAACGATTTTGCAAAGAGATACATGATGACAATCTGAAGAGAGCAACAAACTGAATTATGACAAGGAAGCAAGAACGACCTTTTGCGGAGCGCTTTCATGGTCGGGCTACTATAATTCCAAAACCGAATTGAAGACCATAAATACATATAAAAAAAAAAGCAGAATTCGAAACTCGTTCCAGAGGATGCAGCAGAATCACCTTGAGTTCACGTCCTCCCCTTGTGCGAGGACGAGATGGGGCTGGACGAGACCGGGCGTGGAGATGCCGCGCGAGAGTGGGCGTGGTCGTCCTCGACGCCGGCCGGCAAGCCGGGCGCTGGGGTTCACGCGGGAGCAGCATCTCGTGTGAAGAGCACTGGTCGTCGGCCGCCTATGGGAAAGGCCGGCATTCGGTCGACCTTTCCTGGCCAGCGACCCGTTGAGGGAGGAGGGGGCAGCGGAGGGGCTTTGCCGGCGGCGAGATGGAGAGTGGTCGCGCGAGGAGTGAGGGGGATCACGGGAATGGGATGACGGCTAGGGTTGGTTTCTATTTCTATTTGTGTCATCGGATCCGATCAGTCGAACGTGGACGGCTGAGATCATGTTTCGCTCTGTGATCCGCGGGCTCTAATCACGCCATCTGATTATTGGCTGGAGCTTTTTTCCTTTCAGATTCTTACTCTTAATTAGGACTAATCTCACACGACTCGCCAGCATTAACTAATTAAGGGATACCTAATAATAAAGGAGCTAAGGTTTCTGCCAAAATTTTCGTCCAACTTTTTTTATGACCATTTTACCCTCCACCAAACAACATATTACGCACAATGCCATTGTACCGGTTCGTGTCATCCTGTGTCCTTCATCCTCCCGTTTCGTTAAACTTCTGGAAACCACAACCGACCTCTTCCTCTACTTATACAGAGTCCCTTCAATCTATCCCTCAAATCGGCTCCTCAAATCGGGGCGGCGCCGGTGCCCTCGATTTCGATTGGAATCGGTGGGAGGAACGGAATCGCCCGCTCCCGATCCCTCTGCTCCCGCCGAGATCTGGGCGCCCGCAGCCGAGCCCCCGTCCGCCGTCCCCGAAACCTCGCGAGTCAATGTCCCGACATGCTTTCTTTCTCCTGCCAGACCAGTTCCCCGCATTGACGGAGCTCCAACGGTCCAACCACTGCTCTGCTCCGCTACCGACATTAAAGGAATTTGGAGATGATTGGGAGACCGCACGGAGCGGAAAGACGGAAGTTTCTTTCTGCTACGGTCATGGAGCCATCAACGCGCAAACAAATACCGAAGCTTCGTGTTCATTGAGCGACTCAAGAGTCAAAGCTGCTGTCGCGCGACGACTCTCTGTCGATCTATGGTCTGGGTGATGGATCTTCAAAACATAGCTGGACATGACTTGCAGTGATGCGAAGCTCGCATCGTGACACCTCTGTTGTAGACCCTGATCTCTATGCTTTTGGGCTTCGCTGCCATGGAGGTCGATTGCCGCGACGCTTGATTTGGTTGTGCGAGGACTAGACTCGGCTGTCAAGGAGCTCGCCAGGCCGTGGCCTTTCACCACCTCTTGATTCCTTCGGCGTTATCGCCGCCACCGGCGGCGCGCATGAAAGAGGGCCGAACGCGAACACTGCTCGTACGGGGACGGACGACGAGGTTGAGTAGCAGCGGCAGAGGTGGGACGTGGTCGATTGCAGATAGAGCAGGAAGACAACGAGGATGAGATGGATACTGCACAGGGTGGGCAAGCAGATGCATCTCAACCGCTTCTCTGATTGTTTTTTCTAACTACTGAGAGAAGCTATGATGGTTGCAGGATGTGGTGCGCCTAAGCTTAGATTTCTTAGCTTTGAGTAGTAGCAGCGAACTCAAATTTGTGAGTAGTGAATATGGCCGTGGCCGTCGACGCACAAAGCAGCAGGTAGGAGCAGAGCACATACGGTGAAGGTTCTCGCTGAACAGGAATAGACCGGCCCGTGAGCGCTGCTTGCCGGCACCTGGTGGCCCGATTTGTCCAATCCAGTGCATTTGATCCTTCGCTTCGCTCTCCACTGCTGGATTTCACCAAGATTCTATCAAGAGAAATCTTCCCAGCAGATAATATATAAATCAGCAGTAAGAACTAGAATATTTTCTCCTAATCCCTAAGCAAGTGCAAGCATAATTGCTATTCAAAAAGAGACAAGCACGCGCCAGTTAATCTATAATGCCGTGCCGTAGCAACGCACGGGATTTGTGCTAGTAACTAATTAAGGGGAGAGATTTTGTGCATTAACAACGGGGAGCTAAACCGATCCGTGGGCTTTCTATATACCCCTTTATCTCCGGTGACAATGACCACTCCTTCAAACCTGCCATCCGTTCTATTCATCTATCGATGGAATCTTACCATTTGAACATAATAAATTACGGAGTACTACAAAATGTACCTATATATGAAACATGCAAAAACTTGCATGTATGCAACCTGCTTTGTTGATCTTTCCTCAAAACAAATACACATCTCCTGGAGTACTTCTAAAGCTATAATTAAGATGTACGAATCTTCACGTGATATCTAATATCACTCGAAAATGCAAAATAATGCATATTTGTCCTCCTACAAATTAAATAACATGTAAAACCCGCGGGTCGTTCTTGTTCCGGCTTCCTTTCATTTCTGTTGGATTTCATATCTACCCTACCCCAACTTGCTTCAAAAAAAGGCTTTGTAGAACCCCGATCTCCTTGTCATGCATGGGATCAGTTTCATGGATATTGCATCCCTACCTCGTCCTCCATGATTATGTGCACCACGGGAGAGGACGGCGAGCAGCTTGAGAGGTCGAACTCGATTGGGTAGGTTGTGTCAGTACTGATGTGGAAGTGAAAACTGTTGTAAGAAAACGCCGACAAGGCCTCGTTCATATGTTCCGTATTATATGAGTTATATACGAGTGTGAGTCTGAGTAGTTCTGTAAGTTGCTACAATCGACTCTTGCATGAAGTACTACTACTAGCTACTATTTAGCTAGTTAGCTTTGTATGTGCACAAAAGCGGGCTTTCAACCTTTTTTCTAGTTGGCAATTTTATCATCCGAGTTAATTCAAATAATATTTTACCATCCTTTACCTTTGCAACTATTTTCCCATTATTAGATACTAATTAGAAAGTCGGCAGCAGTCACTACATCCAGTATTTATTTGTTGTAGTAAAATAGAAGTGAACAAAGGTGATCAATATATTCAATGTGGCCGAATGAAAATACTAAATAATAGGGTGATGTCACGTTGATGTCATCGCATTACTAGATATATACATCGCTATAATTATTCTCTTACTCCTACTACTTAATTAGCTAGGTTATTCCAATCACGAGTCACAACGACATGTGTGTATGCAAAGCCGCAGTTGTTGCATGCTGCATCGAGCTCCTCTTTATTGCTCATGAAAAAACTAATCAGCTAGATCAAATAGCTATAAATTGTTGTGATTTGAGTTTTTTTCGTAGCAAGGGAGTTAATATTTCTTTCTAAGTCTTGAAGGGGAAATAAGTTAAATAATATCAGTTCCTCGCCTATTATTTCAGCCACCTCGATCGGGCGCATCATCGAGAACCCAATTCCTACTTTTTCCGCGTGAAGTTCTACCCAACTTGTGGCGTCACCTTTGTTGCTTCTCTTGGTCTACTAACCAGGTACTATTACTTATGGTGATCCACGAGACACCTTAAAAAATATGACGGACCTGTGATATACTCTTTTAGGTGAATGTGAACAGGAAGACAATATAATACCTACATTACATACTCCTCAATGAGAGAATGGTTTCACATTTTTCATTTTTTTTCTTCTATACCCATCAAAAGTGGTGATTTCATGTGATTTTTTTTTTTATCTTTGCACCACCCTTATATACCCATATTAGTACCCCAATGCAAAAGTGGAAGATTTCCTACCATTTCGCATGTTCTTTGAGGAGAAACCTTATTTGGCGTCTCACAACGTCTACCGCTTGATTTTTTGTCTAAAGTTGTGATTCTTGTGTGATTTTTTATTTACACCACCCTTATGTACCCCCATATTAGGATCCCACGCAAGAGGAGGAAGATTTTTGACCCTTCCTCGTATCAATTACATAAAACCCCTATTTTGTGGGCCCCATGACGTCTACCCCAAGCTTACAACAGAAAAGTTGATTATATTTGGTTTATATCTTCACACCATCCTTACATACCCATATCAGGACACCATGCAAGAGGGGGAAGATTTTGTACCCTTGCTTATGTTGTTTCATGGAAATATTCATTCAGTGTGTCTTGCTACGTCTACCCCTATCTTTTCATTCAAAGTGGTGATTCCATGTGATTTTAGGACCCCCCCCCCCACCTCAAGAGGAGGAAGATTTTCGACCGTTCCTAGCTCCATTTTATGGGCCCCACAATGTCTACTCCTAGCTTTCAGTCGAAAGTGGTGATCCAATATGATTCTTGTCTTCACAACACCCTTATATACCCATATTATGACCCAATGGAAGAGGGGTAATATTTCTAACCTTTTTCCCGCGCCGTTTAAAGAGAACCCTATTACACCGCCCTCATATACTCATATTAGAACCCAATTCAAGAGGGGAAATATTTTCAACCCTATCCTGCGCTATTTCAAAGAATCTCTACACCCTAGGTCCCGCGACCCTTTCTCGCGCCATTCCATCTTATTTTTCTCTTTACATCACCCTTATATACCCCTACTATCGGATCAAGGAATATAGAACATATTAAATGATGCCAAAATGTCTTATATTTAGAAACAAAGATTGTATATATGTACTGCTATTACTCAACTTTTTTATCTAGACTTGCACATGATGGGTGTGTTTGGATTGGTTCCCCAAGTTGCCCCGCCAAAAAATTGGTTGCCCATAGAGTTGTAGTTATTGTTTGGTTTGTACCCAAAATTTTGGCTGCCAATGCATGCCCATCTCCCCCCTCACAGATAATTTGGGCATTTTCATTTGAGCAAGTCTGGTGGCCTAATAAAATCCATCTTTACGGACTGTTCTGTTTTGACAGATTCTGCCTTTTATTTCGCATTGCCTCTTTTGCTATGTTGGATGAATTTCTTTGATCCATTAATGTCCAGTAGCTTTATGCAATGTCCAGAAGTGTTAAGAATGATTGTGTCACCTCTGAACATGTGAATTTTTATTGTGCACTAACCCTCTAATGAGTTGTTTCGAGTTTGGTGTGGAGGAAGTTTTCAAGGATCAAAAGAGGAGGATGATATACTATGATCAAGAAGAGTGAAAGCTCTAAGCTTAGGGATGCCCCGGTGGTTCCTGGCGCCGGTGGACGCGAGATCCTGCCGGCGCCTTTCTTCCCAGCGACCGCCTCCATGAGCCGGCTCCGGAAAGCAGCCCGACGCAGCGCCTGGGTTCCGTCTCCGATGTGCTCGCCGAGTAAAGGCCGTTCCTGCATCTGGTGAGACTTGTCATCTCTTTTCGTCAGAGTGTGGTTCAGTCGAGACTGCAGTTCTTTTCATATACAGAACCACGCTTGTGTGTAAAATGTTGATAGTAACTTTTTCACTAGTTGTACTGATACGATCAACCAAGCTAGAGGATTAATGCACTGCTGTTTGCAAGAATTAGAATATAGGAACCGTGATTTAATTTCTCTAGTCAAATAGCTAGCAAGGGGAAATACTAGCCAAGTTTGGTTCACGAGAAGAGAAGGACTCCGTCGCGCACGCACGCACGGCGCTGTGGCATGTGTACGCGCGTGAGTAATTAATCCGAGAAACAAAACGTCAAGTGGGAAGGATTAATTGCTCACATCTTCCGATCGGGCGGGCGGCAAATTAACGAGCGCGCTTCGGGCGCAAATGGGTGGTGTCACTCGATGACGGTGGCTGGAGCAGCCAACGACGTGCTGATCCTTTGCTGGAGACAGGCTGGCAGCGATACCATACTCTTCGGCCGAGACGAGAGCACGAGACTCTTCCTCAAGTCGGCAGGCCAAACGAGGTGGTGACCGCGACAAGGTTGTTGTACTTCACACTAGTCCTAATCACTTCGGCCGAGAGCATGAGACTCTTCATCTCTTCCTGCTTCCTTCACAAACTACAGCCAATATTTTGGCCAACCCAGGACGGAGACTCCCCCGCCAAATAATTGGCAAGCCAACCATTGGCAAGGCAGCTGCAGGCGTGAACCAAACACACCCGATCACCTATGGCTCCTCAGAAGGCGCGTTATACCAAGGAACGGCTCGAGACGCCCGCTTTGGAGGGTGACCTGGCGTTGGAGAGGTTTAGCTCGTCAGATCCAGAGAAGGATGAGGATGACGGCGGCAAGATGCGCAGCGTGCTGCCCTTGTTCTATGATAACGACGAGGAGTTGTTCGCGGCGGCGGTGAAGGAGGAAGAGGCTGCGGCTGAGCGGCAGAGGCGGGATGCCGAGGAGAAGGCACGGGAGGCGGACGAGGAGAAGCGGCGGGCGGAGGAGAGGAACCGGCTGAAAGAGGAGGCCGTCTGGAGACGAAAGAAACATGGAGAGGTCTACAATTCGATCCGCCAGTACAATCCCAAGACCAAGTGTGTGGAGTACACCAGGTTCCCCTTCGCGGATCTCTCCACGTTCGACCTTGACGAGATCTGTATGTCCAATTCTACCATCTGCATCCCCTTTATTCGATTTTAATCAGCAACTCGATTTAATTGTTTATCTTCAGGTCCGCGTGTAATTGATATCTAGTTTTTTCTTTTGAATTTGATATATATGATGATAGTTTATTGCATATAACCGAAGTCATCATCCACTAAGTACCAAATACATCAGCTACGGCAATTCATATATGTGTTTTCGCTAGTAGCTTAGCTGTTTTAATTGGATTAATTTGAGTATTTCAGCCTGCAGGTTTAGATAGGCCTTATGTGAACATAAGCCATTAATCCTCAACAAAACTTTGTATGGAAGAATATTTCAGTTTTGTAGTTACCTTGTTTCCCTTATACGTTCATTCTCCAAAAAATAATTTGAATGCTGATGCTTTTCCTTTTCCTGCGGCATTGCCTGTTCTTGAAGTTTGTATACATGGACATTTCGATTTTTCTTTAACCTTGTATCCTTTCTGTTCATTCTCCCGAAATAATTGAATGCTGTTATTCTGCTTTTGCTTCCGCAGCGCCTGTACTTCCCATGAGATACACTGACAAGCAGATAAAAGACCGTGCATATTTGAATTCCATAAATGTTTTATCGGTCAAGATAGTTTCCTCAGACAAAGGCTTCCCGCTTAATGTATATGGCAATATTATTCTTAGAGACAACCTCGATGAGAAGTGCATTTTTCTCTTCTCCCGCCCTAGCAGAATGGATTCTGAGCTCATTAATTCAGAGGTATAACATTTTCTCAAAACCCTCCAATTGGCAGTTTGCTCAACTGTGTATTCAGTTTGCTTGTTAGTAGACATACCCATATCTTTTTTAGTCTGTGGAACACATTTTAACTTCTGATGCATACTAAGTACTAACTATTGTTGAGATAAAATGTAGAAGTAAAAAATGATGCTTATGCATATCACGTGTGTTGCGGTGCCAGTGCATTACAAAATGGGCAAGGTTGATGGTGCTGGGTAGAAATAGATTATATGGTTTGCTATGGTCTATAACAGGATACACACAGTATGTCTCACCTTGCTAGTAGATCTCAGCCACTTCTTTTTACTGTCATTGCAGCAGTAATCTTGCATATCACTAATCTGTTATGTAATCTTTTCACAGGATCAATCATTGATCTTGACTGGCCCTAGTCGAGGACTTGTTTTAACAGACTATATTTTTATTGAGGTCCATCTTAAGATGAAGCTTGACAACGGGGAGGACGAACAACTTAGCATAGGATTGCTTGACATTGATGGCCGAGTGGCTCCTCGGGTGCCCACAAGTAAGGTTCGGTGTTGCACTCTTGAGAGCAGCCTCAGCATCGTGGAGGTGAGATATGCACTAGTTAAAGAAGCAACGGAGGCTACTGTGGAATTTCCAGTTCTCAAGGGAGATTTCAAGGGCAAAATCACAGCTCACACCACCAGAATTCATGATAGGATGTTGCTTCATGATAGCAGAGCATGTGGTGCGGCAATCTCTTCTGATGGTAGTCGAGTTATCGAACTGTTGCGTCGTGTCCTAGCTGTCTGTGTGGATGAGGTGCTGTTTATTTCAGCTGAACCTGAAGGTGTGGATACCCTTGTTAAGAAATTTACTCCATCCCTCAGTGGTTCCCAGAGTGATGTATTTGATTGGGGTGCCGTTAAGTTAGGTGTGAAGGTAACTTGGTCCGTAATAAGTTTCTAGATTGGATTTTATCTGTACAGTTCAGGGATGTAATGGTTACCGTTGTACAGGTTCCCATGGAACAAAGTACTGGTATGTGCCCTCTACTGTTATGTACTGTATGTTGAACCACAAATCATATGTTGTTACTGACTGGTCTGGGTCTCTAATTAGAACTTGTATTTATTGATGTTGTCTCTTAGCTTTTCACTCCCCTAGCTTTATTCCTACTTCTAGCCCTTTCTGTTTCCTGCCTCATGGCTTACCACTTCTCTGCTAACAAGCCACCCAGCAGGCAGTCAGCTCAGAAAAAAAACCAACTCAACAGGCGGCAACAACACATACAACGCTTTAATAGATGGCTCACAAACAACTGGAACCATTTGCAACATTCGATGTATGACTCCCAGGTGCAAATAGAGGAAAGATAGCAAATGCTTTATCTTGATCACTTCAGTATTTACATGTTTTTGGTTCAATTCTTGTGACTATTTCGGTTACTGAATTAAGATTCTGCTTAAAAAAAATGGAAGGCTCGATGAGTCTAGTTTTGAATTAACAAAGCCGTGAACTGGCCAGGAGTTAGTAAGTAGAACATGTGTCACAAGAAAGAGATGCAGCGTTACTTCCGTTATGCCTTTTAATAGAAATCAATTCTACTGTGGTGGGTAATGTGGAAAAAAGAAAGAAAGAAATGCAGTAGACTTGACAAATCAGTATGAAAAGCAGACCAGATACTCTTGTTTTATTTGATGTTTGCATGAGGACATCTACTGGGCGTTACTTTTTTTGGGGGGGTGGTAGAGATGCCATGTTTATCCATAGTTCTTGTATGCAGTGGTTACATATTAATGTCAAGGGGATCTTATGGAAACAACATTGATTCCTTAAGGCAACGTACAAACCTATCGAAATCTTGACCTTATAGGTGAACAGTGCAAAAAAAAAGTGAAAGAAACCCATTTTAGTTGAGAAAATTTGATTCTGCAATCCTGCAAAATTTCAACGCGATATAGTTTGATTCTGGCCTACACAAAATTACAAATACTGATAAATCTCATGATTTTTTTTATTTTTCTTTATTGTTCACTACCTTAGATCTAATATTTGTAATTTTTACACAGTCTAGAATACAAAATATTTCGCATCGGTATTCTTTTGCGCACAGATAGAAATCATCATTATCTACATCTAAGATTTTGTTTCCGGATTTTTTGAAACTTCAAAACGTTGATTCTAAAAAGATTCGAAAAGCAGGCTCCATGTAGTCCATACTCCAAAATGACGCACTCGCTAGTGAGAGTCGACAGTTGCGGCAGAGAAAAAAGTATGCAATGCTAGGAGCATATGCTCACGTTACCAAAAAAAAAACATTTGAAAATGCTTAATACATTTCTCTAAAAAACTTGGTTTTTTTAAGAATGTCAATGTTTGTGTCTTCTACAAGTTTAGAATTTTTTTGGTGGCATCTCTACCGTCAATAGTCTGTTGCGGTCAGAAACCCACCGGCGGGCAGCGATTGGCAACACCGTAGAGCCGGGAACAACTCAGGGCTGCGGCTGGCCCCAGTCCCTCAGAGCGACGGCCCGCAAAGCCTTCTGGTCACACGTCCGATGCTGTCGCAAGGGCGTGCCACCTGACCTATACCTGGTCAGGAAGGTGTTAGATGATGCCTCGCTTAGTTTCCTGCATGGCATACACGTAAACGTTAAATACGAGCCTCGATCGGCTCTCAGGTTGTCCTGTGAATCGGCTCAAAGAGCCGATCCACCCATGATTCGTACGAGGTGCACGAATATATGGTGGTCCTGCTTGATCAAGATAAAGCTAAAGCGATCTACGACGATTTAGGATTTTCACCGCATAATCGGATCATCATACTCACGATTGGGCCTCGCGCTTGCGTACGGTGATCGTAAGCCGATCCTAGACAGGGCCTAAAAACCAACACGAGGTTGATCCCCGGAACATCCTGTCTAGGGCTAGCAAACTACACCCTACACGCCGCTGGATCCTCCAACCCTTTGTAAGGCCTAACTATTGCGGATATTAAACTAATCCTTGAAGAACAAGGAGCAACCGTAACGGATCGGATCTACTAAACAATGATCAAGCGGGGTGCCGCCCCTACACCTAAGATAGGTGTAAGGGCGGCTAGATGTATAAGGGTTGCACTACGACAGCATATGATACGAAGAACAATGCTAACCCTAACACATCTAAGATAACTACGTTGCTCGCCATCAAAAAGGCTTCAGCACGAGCAACGCATGAACAACGTAATAAGCTTGTGCTGCCTAGATCGCAAGATGCGATCTAGGCAGCATGGTGCTTACCAGGAGAAACCCTCGAGACGAAGGAGTTGGCGATGCGCCGAGATTGATTTGTGTTGAACGTTGGTTGTTGTTTATTTCATAAACCCTAGATACATATTTATAGTCCAAGGGACTTTCTAATTCAGGCGTGCACCTAACCGTGCACGGGTAAAACTCTACCTCCTAACCGACACGTATCCTACTATGGTACAGATACACGGGCAATTAGCCCAAACTTGGTACACAAGGCCGATTCATGTATTTCTTCTATGTATATATCTTCAAACCCATCTCCAATCGCGGCCCACCTCTGATCCGGTCAAATTCTGGTGATAACACATGCCCCCCTGGTTTTGGAAATGACATTTCCAAAATCATTACGCTTTTCTTTCGTCGGGTCATGTCGTGGCAGAGCAGGACTGCCGCAGTATCCTTCATTACGATGCCTTGCCTCTTCCACTTCTCCGCGTGGCCTGCGAAATTTTCTGTTGGGCACAACTTCCTCGGAAACTGCTGTGGCATTGAATCTCCCTCATATCCCCTTTATTTAACCGTTCTACACAGTTTGCTTCTTCATCCCCTTCGCATTAGCACCCAAAAAACCCTCCTGCGCCACCATGTCCTCTTCCTCCTCATCCTCCTCCGGTCTTTCCTATGGGTCCTCCTCCTCCCGCGAGACGCCGGAGGACATCCGCGCCCAGAAGAATGGGACCAGGAAGACCACGCCTCCTCCATCTGGTCCGAGGACGACCAGTCCTTGACCAGCGGGGATGAAGATCTCCAGTTCCTCGCCGACGGGGAACTGGAGTCGGAAAGCGAGGATGACCGGTTCCCCTGGGACGGCTGCCCCTCCTCTGAAGAAGAGGAGGAGGAAGACGACGACGACTCCCTCGAGGGCTACCCGCCAGCGAAACGCCTTCGCATGTGGTGGGACGACGACAGCAGCGACGATGAAGAGGAGGACGAAGCTCCCGTAGAAGGCTACGGGAGCAGCGACGAGGAGCCCATCGGCAGTAGTGCCGATGAGAGCTCCGAGGATGACGACGAGGGCAGCGATGGCCCGTAGATTAGGATCTACTAGCATAGGCCTAGCAGTAGTAGATTGGTCAATAGACCCTTCTTTTGTTCTTCCTTCTTTGAGCAATCGGCTCTTTCTTTGTAAGAAATCCCGTTCATTAATGAAGAAGTTTCCCTAATTTGATTTTGCCGATTTCTTTTAAACCGATTCTCAATGAGCCGATGGCAACGCATCGGTCTCTCATAATCCGCCCTTCATCTCTTCGACCACGGGGTGACTGCAATCTTGGTCAAAGCTCAATAAGCCGACGTCAGCGCATCAAGCCTTCATGATCTAACCTTCATCCTTTCGATCAATGAGTTTGAGTTCCGCCGGATCACCACCCTTTGACGAAAATCGCGGCGCAGGACTAGCCGATGGCCACCCAATCGGCTTTCAAAAACAGAGCATCCACCAGGCCAGCTGCCCCCCGAGTCTCAGCCAAGGCGAAACAGAGACGAGGGCACGCCATTGACAAATGGACCTGGGCTAGTTCATGTCTGAGAGAACTATCATGCAGAGCCAGCCAGAGCCGATCACCCCTCCTCCATTGAAAGTCGATATTGCGGATGATCACACAACGGCTCAGAAGTAGAACTCCTCTGACACGGAGCTAGAGATCCTTGTGTTTTGCACATGATACTGGTAGATCCCATAAAATTTGTGCTAGAGTCGATGGCCGTGCATCGGCTTTGTCCCTTACATATCATGCAAAATATATATAATTTTTTACGGGCCGATTTTTCTGTCGGCCCCCAATATCTCACTGCACATGTATCGCACATGCTCATCTGATTAGGTGCCCCCCGAGCCGATTCTGCCAGGTAACTGCTGAAATCGGCTTCTGTGATTAGCCAAGGTTTTACTGCGCATGTTCATCCGATTAGGTGCCCCCCGAGCCGATTCTGTCAGGGAACTGCTGAAATCGGCTCTGTGGTTAGCCAGGGCGCTATGTGTGAACATCGGCTTGATTAGGACCAGTGTGGACTTCTTCTAGCTCATTAGCCGATGTAACCCCATTTCCCATTAGATTGGCGTTGAACCCAGGCAGAATGGAAGGTGATGATAATTTTGGCCGATTGCTGGAATCGGCCTCCACGTTGCTTGCTCGATGAAGGTTTTGTAACGTTCCTCCATAGATCTTTGGGGCCGATCACCTGGATCGGCATCGCCACGTTCGTCCATCGATGTTTGCTTTTGTTACACGGTCAGGCCGGTGGATAAAACCAGCCTAACCCCGTTCTTTGTCACGTCGATGCGCTCGCAGTCGTCCAAATTGATGCCTGAGAGTGGCTCTTGGCCTGATATCTCCCAAACGTTCATGCCAGCCGTCGAAATCTCGGCTGAATCATCTGCGTGGACGACTTCTACTTCATCTCCATCCCACTGTATTAGGCATTGGTGCATCGTGGATGGAATGCAACGAGTTGGCGTGGATCCAATCTCTCCCTAGTAGGACGAGCATAGGAGCTTTTGCTGTCGACAATAAAGAACGTCGTAGGGACAGTTTTCCTTCCTACGGTCAGATCCACATTCAGAACACCTTGTGCATCAGATGCTTGGCCGTTGAAATCGCTCAGTGTTACATTGGTCTTGATCAGATCCGAACTGGAGCGTCCCAACCGACGTAGCATGGAGTATGGCATAATGTTAACTGCCGCTCCGGTGTCCACCAACATCTTGTTGACAGGCTGCCCATTGATGTATCCCCGCAAGTACAGGGCCTTCAGATGCATGTAACTTCTTTCTCGTGGCTTCTCAAAGATGACCGGCCGTGGGCCGCAGTCAAGTTGTGCCACGAGTGCTTCGTCTAATCTCGGAGCGCAAAACTCCGTTGGAAGGATGAAGACCATGTTTGTGCCAGCCGATGTCTCATCATCGGCTTTCTTTTGTACGGGGCGCCACTCTTTTCTTTGTGGCCGACCTTCTTCGTCCAGGGTTCGCTGAATTTTGGCGGCCGGATCAGGCCGTGCCTTCCTCAACGTGTGCAGGTATAACCTTTCAGCTTCTTCCAACCCACGTAGACGCTGAACCCTTCGTTTTTGGGAACGGCTGAGTCCATCAGGGCACCACCTTGGCCGGTGGTACTTGTCTTCTTCTTCATCATCGTCCTCTAGTTCCTCGAGATCTTCCACCCGAGCGGACTCAGCATGCTTGTCCCGAGGCGGGAGAGGCCCTAGACGTTTGAACACGGACACGTTAGCTGCATCCTTCTTCTTTTGTTTACATTCTGGGCAATTGCCGATTGTAGGCAATCGGCTCATTCTCGAATCCCAGCAGTGTCTGAAGAAGGGGCAGTCCCAGTGCCTATCCACGTCGTCTTGCTCCCTCGCCTTTTCCTTGGCGTGGCGCTCATATCGCTCCTCGTCGCGATCATGCCGACGACGTCTCCTATCGTCCCTAGCCAGACGATCCTTTTCATCATCATCGTTGTATCGTCGGCGTTGGTCATACTGACTCACATACTTGTTGAGGAGGTGATCAGAGAGAGGTCGCTGATATCTTATGTTCTTCACTTCTCCCTCTGTGACGTAGCGCTTGCCGTCGTGGCGGAGCCGATCGCGTGGAGCGGCTTCCTCTGTGTCTTTGCTATGAGAGCAGCTGCCCTCATCTCCGTACTTACCAGAGTGGTGCCCAGGTCCCACCATGTTGATATTGCACGAGAAATCTGGCTGGCACCCTCCATGGTAAGTATACTCCACCATATTAACGGCGGGGAAGGGGTGTGTGTCGACCTTCATGGCGTACTGGTTGAAAATTAGCCGCCCTTTTTCTATCGCCATTTGGATCTGCTGACGCCACACCCTGCAGTCGTTAGTGGTGTGGGTGAACGTGTTGTGCCACTTGCAGTATGGCTTTCCGTTCACCTCCTGCACCGTGGGGATCTTGTGGCCTTCGGGTACCTTTAGCTGCTTCTCCGTGAGCAAGAGGTCGAAAATCTGCTCAGCTTTGGTCACGTCGAAGTCGAACCCTTTTGGAGGACCTTGTGGCTTAACCCACTTACGGGACACGGGGTTTGCCGCCCGAGCCCATTCAGCCACTTGCTACCTCTTGATCTCCCGCAGCACCTTCATCCTCGTCTCGCGTCAACCAGGACCACCGCTCGTTTGAATTTGTCTCGGTAAACATCTCGGGTGGCACTCGTTCATATGCTGACGGCTTACGCACCATGTGCGCCAATGAAGGGTAGTCCGCTTGGGAGGCCACGTCCTTGATCGATGATGAGAGACCCACCACCGCCAACTCGATCGCTTCTTTTTCACTTACGTGAACCGAATAGCATCGGTTCCTCACGGTCCTGAAGCGCTGGATGTATTCTGACACTGTTTCCCCGCGCTTCTGTCGTACTTGTGCTAGATCGGCAATGCCAGCCTCGGAAGCCTCTGAGTGATACTGCTCATGGAACTACTCTTCCAACTGCTTCCAAGTCCGGATTGAGTTCGGTGGCAACGATGTGTACCACCCGAAAGCCGATCCTGTGAGGGACTGTGCGAAGAACCTCACACGCAGCTCGTCTGATGCTGGAGATCGTGCCCAGCTGTGCCAAATATCGGCTCACATGCTCGATGGAGCTGGAACCATCCGATCCACTAAACTTTGTGAAGTCGGGGAGCCGATATTTGGGTGGTAGCGGGATCAATTCGTACTCGTTGGGGTACGGCTTGGTATAGCCGAATGTCTTCCTTTTCGGCATCATGCCGAACCGATCTTTCAGAATTGTACAAATCTGATCCGCGGTGATGGCTGAAGGTGTCGAACCCTGAAGATTCGCCGGGGTGGCATACTTAGCCAGCCATGCTTGCTTTTCCAGCTTCTGAGCCAAGCTGCAGGAGCTGAGCTCCGGAGGTTTGTCGGAGTGGCGTACTTAGCTAACCACGTTTGCTTCTCAAGATCTGCTCCCGACGTTCCTCCTCGCTCGTTCCGGAGACCCCATGCTCGTTGCGGCCCGGTTCGAGAGTGCCCGAGTATCTGCGGTCGGCACGTATGCGCACGTGTATCCGTGCGGGATCTCCTTGGGCGCCTCGGGTAGGAATTGGTAGTCACTAGGGTCACCACCAATCTTGTAGACGACGTATGCCGATGAGTTCGGCACTTCCGGTGCTGCCAACGCGAACGGCAGCGGTGGACGGGACCGGAGTGGCATCTCCCCTTTGTAAGTCCCCGAGCTGGTCCCGACGGAGAATACGATGGCTCATGATTTCCTGGATCACGCGCGGAGCGACACGCTCCAAAGTGTTTACCGGGCTCTCGAGTGGCGGTGCAGCGAATGAGCCACCATGAAGTTGATCTCCCGACGCAGCCGACCCGGTGCGTTCTTCCGACGGGCGGACAGGTCCACTCCATCGAGCGCGCCTTCGGTGAGAACCCCTTCCATCCGATGCCATGGGAGCGGGTTCGTGGAAAGAGCCGATGAGGTCGGCTTCGAGGACTGCCTTGATCTCGTCATGCTTCTTCTTGAGCTCGTCGGCCGGATCCTCGTACTTGACCGGAGTGCCTTCCGCCATCTCGGATGTAGATGGCGATGCGGTGGATGTCGAAGATTGTCCCACCGGCGTGCCGGAATGTGTTGCGGTCGAAACCGACCGGCGGGCAGCGACCGGCAACACCGTAGAGCCGGGAACAACTCGGGGCTGCGGCTGGCCCCGGTCCCTCGGAGCGACGGCCCGCAAAGCCTTCCGGTCACACGTCCGATGCTCGTCGCAAGGGCGTGCCACCTGACCTATACCCGGTCGGGGAAGGTGTTGGATGATGCCTCGCTTAGTTTCCTGCATGGCATACACGTAAACGTTAAATACGAGCCTCGATCGGCTCTCGAGGTTGTCTCGTGAATCGGCTCAAAGAGCCGATCCACCCATGATTCGTACGAGGTGCACGAATATATGGTGTCCTGCTTGATCAAGATAAAGCTAAAGCGATCTACGACGATTTAGGGTTTTCACCGCATAATCGGATCATCCTACTCACGATTGGGCCTCGCGCTCGCGTACGGTGATCGTAAGCCGATCTTAGACAGGGCCTAAAAACCAACACGAGGTTGATCCCCGGAACATCCTGTCTAGGGCTAGCAAACTACACCCTACACGCCGCTGGATCCTCCAACCCTTTGTAAGGCCTAACTATTGCGGATATTAAACTAATCCTTGAAGAACAAGGAGCAACCGTAACGGATCGGATCTACTAAACAATGATCAAACGGGGTGCCGCCCCTACACCTAAGATAGGTGTAAGGGCGGCTAGATGTATAAGGGTTGCACTACGACAGCATATGATACGAAGAACAATGCTAACCCTAACACATCTAAGATAACTACGTTGCTCGCCATCAAAAAGGCTTCAGCACGAGCAACGCATGAACAACGTAATAAGCTTGTGCTGCCTAGATCGCAAGATGCGATCTAGGCAGCATGGTGCTTACCAGGAGAAACCCTCGAGACGAAGGAGTTGGCGATGCGCCGAGATTGATTTGTGTTGAACGTTGGTTGTTGTTTATTTCATAAACCCTAGATACATATTTATAGTCCAAGGGACTTTCTAATTCAGGCGTGCACCTAACCGTGCACGGGTAAAACTCTACCTCCTAACCGACACGTATCCTACTATGGTACAGATACACGGGCAATTAGCCCAAACTTGGTACACAAGGCCGATTCATGTATTTCTTCTATGTATATATCTTCAAACCCATCTCCAATCGCGGCCCACCTCTGATCCGGTCAAATTCTGGTGATAACATAGTCTGACCCCAAACGTCTCGAAGAACTGGCAGGTGTATAATAACATTGATGTCTTCAAAAGGATCATGCCCGTATTTGTTGTCTCTAAAATTGGAAGAAAATGTAATGGAGCTGCCCATAATTTAGCTCAACTTGCTAGGAACACTAATAGTAGTATTTGGTATGATCTAGTTCCAATGGCTATTAGGGAATTATGTAATCATAAGTCTGTAAACTCTTGTGAGCTATGAAAAGTTTTTCCCCCTAAAAAACATATGTAGTGTCGTAGGCATGCAATATTAAAAAAATCTTTTTTCAAACGTGTTTTTTTTCCAAAGTGTATCAGCTCCAGCGAGCTAAATTGGATCGCGATGTTGGCCTTTTTCAGTTATGGGTTGAGCAATGAGCCTGTCCTCCGGGAGGTCCTGTCCACCGACCAGATTGGTGCGGACGGACCACCGCACACCCTTGCCAGGTAAGTTGGGTCGGCCCTGTTTGTTTTTCTTTTTTCCTTTCTTATTTTTTCTTTCCATTTTTTTATCTATTTTGTTCAAATTTGAACAATTTTCAAATTGAACAATTTTCAAATTGAACAATTTTCGAATTTAAACAAATTTCAAAATTGAACGATTTTTGAATTTGAACAAATTTCAAAATTGAATGATTTTCAATTTGAACCAATTTCTAAATTGAATGATTTTCAAATTTGAACAAATTTCAAATTGAAGTTTTTTCGAATTCGCACAATTTTTGAATTTGAACAATTTTCGACTTTGAACATTTTTCAAAATTTGTTTTTTCGAAATTTGAACATTTTTCGAACTTGAACACTTTTTTCAAAATTCATTTCTCTGAAATTTTAAAATTTTAAAATCTGCATACTTTTCGAAAAATATTATTTTTTTAAAAATGTTTTTTTAATATACAGTTTTCCATATTTAACGTTCTAAATTAAATCTTAAAAAAAAGAAAAGAAAAAAATAGAAACAGAAAAAGAAAAAAATGGCCAGCACCTAACTTGGCCGGTCCGTGCCGCGCGCGGTACGCGTCGACCAGGTCGGTTTATAGGAAACGCCCCAACCAGACACGGTCATTGTTTTTTTCCTTTGAGGATTGTCTCTGCTTCACGCCTGGCAACCCACGGGCCACGGCCCTTTCTGATATACCGGTAAGAAGGCCCGTCCAGAGCGGCACCATCCCGATTCCTGAGTCGCGAACAAATCAGGACTGGGTTACCGTCGACGGCTGAGGGCTTGCAGGCAGGTCATCCATGGCTACCCGGAAGGCGCTCGAGGCGTTGGAGAGGACGTTTCAAGAGAACTCTTTAGACCCGGAGGAGGACGAAGACGACGAGAAGATGCGCTGCGTGCTGCCCTTGTTCTATGATAGCAAAGAGGAGGTGTGCGCGGAGATTGCGGCGACGGCGGCGGCGGCGGCTGAGAGGCGGCGGCGGCTGAGAGGCGGCGGCGGCTGAGAGGCGGCGGCGGGAGGCCGAGGAGAAGGCACGAGAGGCGGAGGAGGAGAAGCGGCGGGCGGAGGAGAGGAAACGGCTCAAGGAGGAGGCCGTCTGGAGGCGAAAGAAACACGAAGAGGTCGTCAATTCGATCCGCCGATACAATACCAAGACAAAGCGTGTGGAGTACATCCGGTTCCCCTTCGCGGATTTCTCCAAGTTCAACCTCAACGAGATATGTATGTCCAATTATTACCATCTCGCATCCCCTTTATTCGATTTTAATGAGCAACTCGATTTATTTGTCTGGTTTGATCTTCAAGTCTGCATGTAATTGATACTCCCATTGCTTAACCAAAGTCCTCATCACCGCAACAAAAACCCAAGTCCTCATCCACTAACTACCAAATACATCAACTACGGTAATTCATATCTATTTTTTCGCAAGTAGCTCTTTTATTTGAATTAATGTGCGCAACTCACTCTCCAGGGTTAGATAAGCCTATGAGTACATGAACCACTCATTCTCAACAGAGGGAGAATTGGTTATTTACCCAAAACTTCACCATCCTTCGATCATCTACCAAAAGTTCACTATACATTGGCAAAATACCCAGCAAGAACTTGATAGCAAAATAAGAATTGAGCAGGACCCTAACTGAAGCTGTTCACAAAGCGTTCAGTCTCTGGGATGGCATCCACCTGTTAACAAAACTCATGTACCAGCGTGCATTATGTTGTCAGCAACTAATGATTTACTAACTTTTTTTTGTATACCGTGACTGGACATTCACCACGTATGCCATGTATACCAACAGGAAGAGTGAGACCGCCGATCCTTGCCTTGATTTAAAAGCTGATCGATAACATTGCAATAAAGAAGAATATGTGCACTAAATTTATCCGACCAAATGAAGGTGTTCACCATGGATAGCATTCATAGGCATATATGTATAGAAAAATCTGTAATAACAAGTTCACCAAAAAAGAAAATAGAGCTGCGACGAGTGTACATCACAAGAAAATTTAAAATATAGTCAAGTTCACACATCACAAAACGATCGAAGAATAACGAGTTTTAATTTATTCTCCTCTTCTTCCTAGGAGTAATCTTCTTGGCAATTTGTGTCTTTGCTTTTGTCGGAGTCCTTGCTGGATATGTTGTGGACGCTAGCTGGGACCCCCCATCTCCAGAAAGAGTGGATTGGCTTAAAAAATGTAGGAAGATGTCACAAATAATGCAAAGGCTACAGAAAAAATGAGTTGGCAATTCAATATCACCTTCTTGTAGCACGTCCAGGGCTTATTGATGGTTGACCAGGAGATACGTCCTCATAGGTGTAGAAGGACTGTGTACAGATTAGTTATAAAAGTGGGATAAGATGTCACAAAATGCATGCTACCTGGAGCGTTGTACCTTTTCTTTGTACCAAGTAAAGGGCAACCAGCTTGCATATGTCCTAACTCTTGACATCATTTGCATCTGTTCTTGCCTCCCGTTTGAAGCTTTTTCTTTCCTTGATAACCACTTTCTGTACATGCCTTGATCCTCAGTTTTCTAGGTCTCCCTCTCCCTCTTTTGGATATTGGTGGTTTCAACACAAATCCAGGATCAACACTAGGCCACTGAGACTTGCTCGTTAGTGGTTCTATTTCCCCATGCTTCTCTGAATCTCGCCACCAAATAGTAGCTATGCACAAAGTCTTCCAATTTGATATTTTGTGCAGCTAATACAACCAATGCATGTTGACATGGTTTGCCTGTGTGCTGCCATTCTAGACAAGTACGGTCATGTGCAAGACACTTCACTCGCATGCCGAAGATCATTTTTTGTAGTATCTTTGACCTTGGCACTCCACTCGCTAGATGCACCCGTCTTAAGATGGCTTAATCCTCTAGAACGAACATTCAACTCTTGTATTATAGCTGGTAGTATTTTACCTTGCAACCTTGCTCCCATTGCTATCCTCTTCTTAAAAAGCACCATAATTCCCCCCCTCAACTTGTTAGCTAGTTGTGCAATAGGTAAATCCTGTATGCAACGGTGGTGATGATGATCACGGGATGAACACAACGGAGAATCACGGATGATGAAGTGGATGATAACTTGTATGACGCAGCGAGATCTCTCGATTGGTCCCTATCGCCAATGCAACAGCTCTCAACCCTGCAAGATATTCGCAACTCCACACACTTGCGCACGTAGCGGCCGACCACGAAACGGTAAGTTGCAACCTTCTAATTCCCAATGGAACAGCAGATTACACAAGACTTTCAGATCTACACCAAATCAAGAAATATGGTGTAGGGGATTCGATAGTTTTGCAGAGCAAACAACTAAGAACTAGGGTTTATCTTAAACGTGGTCTAAAGCAACTTTGGGGCGTCCTGGGCACTTATATAGGCGTCCGGGACGACCTCAGGTCGAAAAAGTACGAAAATAACCGACCCAGAATAGATCTGGTCGAGACAGACTCGGACACGGCCGGTCTGGGGGCCGGTCGACCGGGCCTGGGACCGGGCTGGCCGGTTCAAACCGGGCCAGGGACCGGGTGCTGACCGGGCGCGTGAAGTGTCGCGCAGTAACCCACCCGGTTGGCATCAGTAGGACGTCCGGTTGGCGCCGGGTGGGATCCGGCGTGCCGCTCGGTCGGACCGGGCCAGAGACTGGGCGCGCCGGCGTGGCGGCCGGTCTGACCGGGTGCTGGACCGGCCTGGACTTTGGCTTCTCCTCTCGCGCATGCCTCCCGCTCCTCCCTCGCGCGTCCATGGGGTATCTTTATGTCCAGCTCCATGTCTAGCTTCACGTCCATCTTCACGTCCAGCTGCTCCTCTCCTCCTCGTGCGATGCTTGTCTCCTCTTCATACCTGATGATATATAAGTAACAGGACTTAGGCAGTATAAAGTTCTCATCAATCAAAGTATCATTTAGGAACAAGTTCACCTGTTGCTTAAGTAGCTTCGCACGAGCCCTTGTAATAGGTCCAATCCGAACTTCATTGGACTTGAGCTTCACAGCAACTTCATCTTCATTTGGTAATGACGGAGGTAGTAGTGTGGTAGGGATGTCCTCATCACCAGTAGTCGCGCCGGAGCGCTCCCCAAAAACCTGATTGCCCCTCACCCGTACAGGTTCACGAGAGGCAGGGTTCCGGAGGCCTACTGTCCCGGCAGTCGGTGCACGCCGACGGACGGGATGAGGAAGACGAAGGCGGCGGCGCAATGAACTGGAAATAGGTATTCGCGTATGCGTCTAGTAGTGACGGCTAGGGTTGAGCAGGGTCTTACGTAGTGCTGTTCGGGAAGGTCACGCGTCCGTTAATGACTCAAAAATTGATTACACAATTAAATTCCCAAACAACAAAAAGATAAGCTCGGCTCGGCGAGATTCCCGCAAGTCGTGGCGTGGCGTGGCAAGGCGGGCGGCGGAGGAGCAGGAGTGCGCGAGGGCTCTCTCTTTTCTCACTCACTTACTAGGACTAGAACAGCCGACCTTATATACCACCGCAACTCTCTCCCAACTAGCAATGTGGGACTAAACTTTAGCCCCCACTAGTGCTGCCACTGATTTTTGGAATTGGCCATGTGAGTTTCAGAATTTGATAATGGATCATGGGCCAAAGGCCAAATGCCCAAAATTCCAGCAGCCCGCATGTGTTGTCTCTAAAATTGGGAGAAAATGTAATGGAGCTGCCCATGATTTAGCTCAACTTGCTAGGAACAGGAATAGTAGCAGTATTTGGTATGCTCCAGTGGCTATTAGGGAATTATGTAACCATAACTCTGTAAACTCTTGTGAGCTACGATAAAAAAAATCCCCCAAAAAAACATATGTAGTGTCGTAGGCATGCAATATTAAAAAGAATCTTTTTTCAAACGTGTTTTTTTTCCAAAGTGTATCAGCTCCGGCGAGCTAAATTGGATCGCGATGTTGGCCTTTTTCAGTTACAGGTTGAGCAATGAGCCTTGTCCTCCTGACGATTCATGGGTGGGCCTCCGCTGAGGTGGGCCTAAACATATAGAAACGGAAAAGGCCCACAACGGCAGGAAGAATTCATTTTTGACAGGTACGCATGAACAGTAAATGACACGAGACCGTATCTGTTCAGTCAAACATGGATGAGACCAGTTCAAAAAAAAAAAACACGGATGAGACCAACTATGTAAACGGCTAAAGAGTTTGACTGAAAGTGTAGAAATAACACATATTTACGCGTTCCTGAATTAATGTGCAAGTATGTAGAGCACACTACAGCTAGACACCCTACCAGGAACGTAAGGGTGTGAGCGTTTGGTAGTCACATCGTGGTGACCCGGCCGGATAATATGCCAAGAAAGCTGCGATCGTGCACAATTTGTAGTTCAAGTTTCAACGTAGTGACAAGTTTGGGTGGACATCCGGGGTAGCCTGCTAGCCATACCAGTCCAGAGCGGACAAGAGAGCGGCGAGACGCGTCCAAATCATGTCCATTGCGCGGCGTGGTAGGGGATGACTACACGTCTCCATGCTAGCTAGCTACAGGGTTGATCGTGCACTCCTGCACTGGAGGGATGTTGACGAGCAAGCAGCAGATCACCCGGTGCTAGCTTATCGGTCCACTGCACGTCATCGCTGACCAAAGTCCAAAATAGGACCCACATACATGATAGAGGGACAAAGTCCCAAATAGGACCCACATGATCGACTGAGGATTCTGTGCACCACGTGCTCCTTTAGTTCAAACTTGCGTTTTAAAAAGGTACTTAGAGCATCTCCAATAGATAGATGATGTAAAATACATCATTAAAAACAGGTGTTCTGTAAATTTTATATCATCAAAAAATGGTTTTTACACCATCTTTTAAGTTTTTGGTTTACAAGGCGATGTATTTTTTTTGCACACGTGGATTGCACGATGATGCAGTTTTAGGGCACGAGGAACCATTCAAACAATTAAAATTCGACATTTCAAACTTAAATTTTAACATAGCGACATTGATTTAACACTAGGAACACTTCAAAAATTGATTGAACACTTCACATAATGATTGCGACTGAAAGGTTGAGATACTGATTCAACACTACGAACATTGATTTGAACTTTGACAATTAGCTAAACATTGATAACTCTGACACTATAAACATTCACAGACATCAACACTATCTAGATTATTGAGAACAACTCCGATAATACCTTTTTTAGATAAAGAAGCAATAGGCCCAGCCTCTGCATCAATTGATGCACACGGCCGTTTATTATAGATCATAGAGTATCAAGTATCAAATATGAGTAACAAATACCTAGTTTGCTACAGTACATATTTAGCTACATTGAGATTTTTATAGAGTTTTTAAACTCTGAAATATCCTTGTTGAATTTTCAAACAAATGTAGTTGAAGCTCCAAAACATCGCACTCACCAGTATGTGGTGGCATCTTATTTTACTTCTGCTTCGTAGACGTAGACATGTAAGCATTTTTAAAAATTGCGCAGTAGTTTGCAAACGACTTTCTTAACCCATGGCACGTGCGGTCAGACAATATTGTCGGCATATTTTGCCGATTTTTTCCACTCGGCATCTATAAAGAGTACTAAGCAACACCGCGCACCACTTCATTGATCACTACGCTATCAGTCGGTTCATCGAAGTGTTCTACTCGAACAAAGCAAAGGACAAAGTATACTCAAGACAAAGAAATGGAGCAGAGCGCAAAGATGGAGGAATCGAGGATGGCTTCTGCCGCGCTCCCGGAGGCAGTCGAGCTCAGGAAGAAGAGCAATTTCAAGTATGCCTGCACCTGCGCCGCCTTCGCTTCCATGGCCACCATCGTCCTCGGCTATGGTACTACATATGTTTCTCAGCTCTCGAATCAATTTCTCAACTTCCTCATTTCGCTACGCATTCTGGGTTGGATTGGATCACGTATGATGCTCCGTCTGTCCAGATGTTGGGGTGATGAGCGGGGCGTCGCTGTACATCCAGGAAGACCTGCGCATCACGGACGTGAAGGTGCAGATCATGATCGGCATCCTCAGCTTGTACGCGCTTGTCGGGTCCTTCGCCGCCGCCAGGACATCCGACTGGATCGGCCGCCGCTACACCGTCGTGATCGCGGCCGCCACCTTCTTCGCCGGCTCCTTGCTCATGGGCTTCGCTGTCAACTACGCCATGCTCATGTTCGGCCGCTTCGTGACCGGCATCGGCGTGGGGTACGCGATCATGGTCGCCCCGGTGTACACGGCCGAGGTTTCCCCGGCGTCGGCCCGCGGCTTGCTCACCTCTTTCACGGAGGTGTTCATCAACTTCGGCATCCTCCTCGGCTACGTCTCCAACTACGCCTTCGCGCGCCTGCCGCTCCACCTCAGCTGGCGCGTCATGCTCGGCATCGGCGCGCTCCCGTCGGCCCTGCTCGCGCTCATGGTGTTCGGCATGCCGGAGTCGCCCCGCTGGCTCGTCATGAAAGGCCGACTCGCGGAAGCCAGGGCCGTGCTCGAGAAGACCTCCGATACGCCAGAGGAGGCCGTGGAGCGCCTTGACCAAATCAAGGCCGCCGCCGGCATCCCCAAGGACGTTGACGGCGACGTGGTCGCCGTGCCCAAGAAGGACGGCAGCGAAGTGAAGCGGGTGTGGAAGGAGCTCATCTTCTCGCCGACCCCAGCCATGCGGCGCATCTTGGTCGCGGCGCTCGGCATCCATTTCTTCCAGCAGGCGACGGGCTCCGACTCGGTCGTGCTCTACAGCCCACGGGTGTTCAAGAGCGCGGGCATCACGGGCGACAACCACCTCCTCGGCATGACCTGCGCCGTCGGGGTCACCAAGACGCTCTTCATCCTGGTGGCCACGTTCCAGCTCGACCGCGCCGGCCGTCGGCCGCTGCTGCTGGCCAGCACCGCCGGCATGCTCGTCTGTCTCATCGGCCTCGGGACGGGCCTCACCGTCGTTGGCCAACACCCTGACACGAAGGTCCCTTGGGCCATCGGCTTGTGCATCCTCTGCATCTTAGCCTACGTGGCATTCTTCTCCATCGGACTCGGACCCATCACAAGCGTGTACACCTCGGAGGTCTTCCCGCTGCGGGTGCGCGCGCTGGGCTTCGCGGTCGGCGCGTCGTGCAACCGCGTGACCAGCGCCACCGTCTCCATGTCCTTCCTGTCCTTGTCCAAGGCCATCACAATCGGCGGCAGCTTCTTCCTGTACGCCGGCATCACCGTGCTCGGGCTCATTTTCTTCTACACCTTCATTCCGGAGACACGCGGGCAGCCGCTCGAGGACATAGGGAAGCTTTTTGGCATGACGGACGACACTGCCGTGGAAGCAGAAGGCAGCGCCACAAAAGACAAGGTGAAAGTAATGGAGATGAGCTAGAGTAGCAAAAATCACCAAACTGTTGCTACTGTGCCATAGCCCAATAGATATAGCTGAAGAACGTGCCACTGTTCGTGAAGTAAATTGCTTCAAGTTTGGATCAATCGTAGTACTAGATTTCCCATTTACTAAAGAAAACGCCATATTTGAGAATCTAAGTGAGAGGAAATTAACTCAACATAAAGAGTTGTAATTTTTTTATGCAATCTACCTAATAGTTCACCACTTAAAGCAATTCTAATAGTACAGCTTATAGCTAACTTGTACAATAGTTGACTTTAAGGATTGATAACTTTATGTATAAAAGGCCCACCACACATACTCACAAAGTGCTCAGGAAGACGCGTGCAAGAGCTGGCTCTTGCATGAGAGCCATCTCTCTTCTCTCTCCACTTCTCTCTCATCCACCTAAGCAAAACAATACTATTTTAATTCTTATAGCCTGCTGAGTCAGCCTTATTATACTTGCTCTTACTGCACATTAGTAAGGCGGGCCCCAAGATGGTTCCATTGCGACCAAGTTGCCCAATCAAGTTTTTCGAAATACTAGTAGAGTTTGCACCAGAGACCACTATTGGAGAACGAGTTACATTTTTTTTCGAAAAAGGAGAACGAGTTACATGATGGCCGTTTTTTTGAAAAAAATCGAAAATTGTATTTGTATTTTTCATAAAAATCAGAAATAAAACTCTAGGTGCATACAGTGTTGAACTCTACTACTGTGAAAAATCTCGATTAAAAATTCGTTGTATTCTAGGCTACACAAAAATGACAAATTTTCAGCTTTCAAAATGTGCACTCTTCATCACACCCAGATCCACACATTTGTCATTTTCATTGAGACCAAAATACAACGAAATTCAGACTGATTTTTTGCACACTAGTAGACTTTGTTATTATGTACATCAAGAATTTTTGCTCCAATTTTTTTGAAACTTCCAAATATCTTTTTCGATTTCTCCAAAAACGAGCTACATGTAGCTCGGGAGCCATTTGGCCACTCTCGAGTTTGCACCCCTTTTATAAATGAAGCAATGTCCACCATAAATGTGTTCATGTACATGAAACTGTTGGGCCAACAGCCCTAACATGTCGAAGAAGAAAAAAACGATACAACTCTCGAGCCATGGAGCAGAGTGACGGCAAACCCATCACCCCACGACTTGGACGGAGAGAGGCATTGACCCACCACCAAACCACTTGGCTTAGTCTGGTTGAGCACACAAGCATCACCTTCAAGATGGGAGGCAACATCAACACACCACTACTTCTAGGACCAGCGGGCTAATCCTAGGGTTTCCCTGACCTCGATGCCTTCAAGAGTGGAATGGTGACACCCACAGACATCGCCACGTCAGTGCTACACCTGCCGAGAGAAATTTCTCACAAGCCCGAAGACCCAAACCCCTCGACTTCCACCTACGTGCTTCCCTCGTTCATCTCCAAGCCCTTCAATTGATCCTCCCTGATCTACCTGCATTTTTGTTTTGCTTGGAGAAATAATAACTTAATATTTTGATCCTTTTATTTGTTTCATGATTGTCATTCATAATACTTTCATGACACATCGCTCCCGACAGATTTAGCCGTGGTGGTGGCCGCCCCGTTCCCGAAGGTGAAGGGAACCTCCAATCATCGCGCGTGCCGATGACCCAGCTTCTTCAAGGTGATGATGGACACATAGGCTGATTAGCCGGCGTTGTGTGGCATGGCTTGGAGACTTCTTGCGGTGCTGCTGGTGACGCTCTACAATGACTTGTCCAGTGTCTGGTGTTGTTGAGTTAGGAACCAACGGCACATCCTATTCTTGCCAGATATAGCCGGTCTTGGCCTTGTAGTGTGGCTCGTGCTTGGCCATTCTCGTGGTCTCTGCGCGGCGTAGTTGACATGGTGTGGCTGAGTTTTCGGCTGCCTGCAGGTCTATTTCGATTAAAGGAGGTAGGTTCGGTGACCTAGCACACCATTGTGTGTTGTAGTACACAAGTCGTTGGCATAACACTCGTGGAACTCCGTCCCACAAACATTACAACCCTCAAAGTGGTACAACATAAACATTGAGGGTCCAAAATTTTACATTGATTCATGGTCACAATCAAGAAGTGTACCAAAGCTTCGAGATCCTCCTCATTCCAATGAGGATTCATAGGCGAATTCAAATTCAAATCAACTAAAGTAAAGAGCAATGGCATAGAGGTACCATTGGAGCTCAACAACTTATTTAGTAAGATTTTATGCTTTTCGTCTCATCTAAATTATTCGAGCCTACTTAAGCTTCAATTTTTACCTCATTGCCTTCAATTCCATCAACTATATCGCAGTGTACTCCTTCGATGTCCCCAAAAAGATATGGTTCCGCGTAGTATACTTCCTATCCTTCAAGTTCTCTGGCAGTTTCCTCCTCGATCTTCTCATACTCGAAGCAAGGGTTTAAGATGGCATCGTTTGAGTACGAGCGTACTCAACAACTCCTAGTAGGTGGTTGCAAAAAGTCGTGTATCTGAGATCCTGGACTTATATATGCAAGTTCTCGAAAATGGTTTCTTAGAAAAGGTAAGTTTTAATGAGAAGAACTTTGTCCATCATTCTTGACTGGTTATTCGAATTTCATGGAGTTCCTTTCCATGCTGAGATTGTAGTTCTTTTCCCAATAAAATGGGATAATATGCCACATGTTTGATACACTCTCCAGAGGTGTGCTACTTTTTCCATAAACGTCCCAAGCCTTAGTGCACATACGGTATGAGGCCTGCCTAAAACCAATCACCGACCTTCTCCGCAACCACACATTCCTCCTTTTGTAAGGAGGTTCATTCACAATACCTACAAACAATTATTCTCCCTTCAAAGAAACTGGAGTTTTCATCCTCAACATGTGATTGGACGTTATGGGCTCCCACCCGCTAATTCCACTACGGAATACAGCGAGAAGAAGTATTCGAGGAGATGCAAAAGGAAGAATATCCAGCTGGCATTCCCACCCCATAATAGTATTTGTGGCCATCGTGGTCTATACGGCGCTTAGATTGACTGACTATATTTGTTCTTTAATTCTAGTTATATTTTTCACTACAATGAAATCTCAACTACAGAGTTTTCACTCTATATTAAACCATGATTCCACTGCCGACTACAATACATTACTCGACCACCCTGGGCCGATAACATGTATTTTGAATTAAATAGTATTGTCGTATTTTGGAAATACTTTGTATACAATAGTCAAATGGACATGCGCAAGGGTAAACTTTCTTTTCAACTTGCGTGGCAATTGTGAGTTTCGCAGAATCTATTTGACACATGACCATAGGGTTCTAAAAATAGCAACATTGTTCGGTAAGGATAATATTTAAAAAATTAATTTCATCCTACTATGCATAATATGAGATGCATTATCATTCGTTTATTGAAACCTCCTTAGTGATGTCTTTAAATTCTCTTGTTGTTATTTATCAACTTTGCCATTGTTGGATTAATTAGTGATCAATTTTTTTTGTGGTAAGACAATATTGTTGTTATTATGATGCACTGAATGATAGAATTCACCTTCTTGAGAAGTAACACTGATGACTACAAGTACACAGATCAGTTGTAGCTAGTTTCGAAATAAGAGCATCGAACCACGAGGAGCTACTAGTAATGACCTTGATATCCCTTGCTACTTTTTACTACAAATTACGTAATAGTTGTTTTCTAATGTCAAAATGATAAAAGGGGGTGTTGTAAATGGTTGCAGGAAAGTAAATAAAGTAGTAAAAACTTTATATAGAAAGGGTTTGAACGTTATAAGACAAAGTGTTCTCAAGAATTATTGGATCCACCACTAGCACTAGAACTCATGTTAATCAAGATGAAATATGCTTTCAAGCATGCTGTGTGTGGGAGAGCTCCGTAATAAAATGTGCCCAGAAAGCCATCGGTCATCGCATCTCTAAATAACCACAACATCTATCCTTCTGCGGCAACATATGGACTAGTGCTATTAAGGGGTAAACCCCATGGTCATCGATATGAGCTTTACGAATCCCTCTTATCCCCCTTATTCATGTGTCAAAGAGCCGATACGGTAATCTCACTTCTCGCCATTCGCTTTACCACACTTCAAAGAGTAGTTCCCTCTCAAGACCAATAGGCAATATTACATGGTGCACAACATGTAATAACAAGAGAGAAAACTAACACACATTAATACTTGAAACTATAAATCATTTTAGATTCATCTCATATTCATTCTAGGTTTTCTCCATCTCCCCAAGAACTAATAAGACTACTCACACATGGAGACAATCAAGAACATCATCATAATCTTGTGGAATGAATGAGAGGAATGGAACGAATTCGAATACAAATCCACAATAGCAATCAAGATCACAACTATGGTTGGAGAATGATGGTGATGACAGTGCAGCGGTTGAAGATGATGAAGGGGGTGATGCTTTGTCCTCCGAGGATCCACGTAGCAGCCCGGATCTTGTCTTCTCCAAAGTTCCTTCTTGAGATCTGATTTGGGCAGTGTTTCTCGGTTTCGCGGAGCTAAGTGTGTCTGATCTCTGATCCGTCTGCGGGAGGGTGAAAGTATTTGACGAGGCTGTGCTCCTGGCGGGTGGTACGGGCGGACGGCCGATGCTCGTTAAACTCCTTGGAAGCTGTCCTCGAATTTTCCTTTCGCCCAGGCGCATTATTAAGGGCAACAATAATTTCCATCACGTCAAAATACCAGAAAATGACAGTTTTCATTGATATTTCATTATTGACTTATTTTAGATCCTGTGAATACAAGCATGAAAGGGTGCGGTAGCGCGGTGAAATACAAAAATCCTACCACTACTTGATAATAACTTGATGAAATAGTAATGCAAAAACATGCTAAAAATGCACTCATCAAACACCCAATGCATTTTAGTGGTACGACCATTATGGTCACACTTCAAATGGTTGTTCAGAATTTTACTTTTGGATTTACATATTAATTTCATGTTAGGATTTTCATATATGCACTATATACTAAGTTGTGTATCATCCGAAATTTTGAACCCCTCGGTGATTTTTGTGCATGCGGTACGTAAGATTTCAGTGATCCGGATCCTATGTGCCTTAATTTATGTTCGTGCCGCGCTGTGGTCCGCTCGTGTGTCAGGTCACTTTTGGTGTGTGGAACCGCGACGGTGCTATGACACGTGCCTCTCAAGCGGCAGATGGAGCTGGGCCAAGTCGGGCAGCGCGGGCCTCTTCCTGCCCGAACCATGACCTTGGGCGATGGCTGGTTTCCCCCTTAGCAGGTTGCTACAATCGCCTGCTAGCTAATCGGGTCACATGTCTAACGCTTGCGATGGGGCCCTTGCATGTCATTGGTTCCGCCACTTATCATGGTTCAAGAGCGCACATGTGTACGTGTTGTTCTGCATGTATCCTATCGTGACACGTATGTTGTTTCGTTGCTTGCGTGTCCTGTTATTCCTTCTGTGTCTTTGCTTCAGCCAGACGGGCCACGGCTTTAGCTGGGTTCTGAATGCGTCGTCGGTAGACACGTTGCATTCCGCGTGCTATGTGCTGCCATCAGTCTACTAAGTTGTACCACATGCCGCCTTTTTCTGTGCACCTTTTGTCTTTGTCCATCTTGGCGATTACATCATGCTACTACTCTTCTTTCGTTCTCTCCGCTTTCGTTTGGTCTATTTTGTAGTCTCTATCTTCCGTCCCGTTGTTCATCATTGCCACATAGTTGCGGCTGTGCAGCCGACGGATGTTCTCTGTTTTGCAGATGTACAATGATCAATTACTTGCAGCTAGTGGGTTGGACCCAAGTGGTTAGGGGTAGGGTTTGGTAGAGTCTACCTGCTGCAAGTAATTGATCACTGTGGCAGGGTCTTTTTTCTTTCTTTATTATTCTTTTTTTTTTCTTTTTAGCTTTATGCATCCTTGATAAGTCGACTAGTTCTTTACGTTACGTAGGCTGACTATAATTAGTGTCTTCTTGATACTAATATATATTTCTTTATCAAAATATATAAAACTTTCATGCAGATATTTTTCTTTATTTTATAAAGTCAGGGATGGCCTTTGAAACTACTATATTGAACTCGTTTGGGCCTGTTGAGAGTAGTCTCGGCCCAAAATGAATTCCAAATTTAACTCTCCCCGCTAACAATCTAGGGATTTCTATTTTCGTGCCCTCGGGTTTTTAGTTGTGCTCAGTTTTCTCCAGCCGCTTAGTTTTTCCTCATTTTTGCCCATGCCTTTGTCTGAAACCCTCACAAGTGCTGGAACGCCTGATTGCCCGGCGGGTCAACAACTTTGACCGTTATCTGCTGACTAGTGGGGCCACGTAGAGCCTGCAAAGACACGTCAGACCATCCATCTTTGTTTGACCGTAAGCATCGCCGTATCCCTGACCAAAACACGGACGAGTGGGGCTTTGGTATATCGAATGACAAGTGGTGCCATGACGCTGATACAAGGGGCAATACACGGGTATGATTAGGATTTTAAACGGAGCTCTACAGCGATGGCACGGAGGAGGTGGCCTGCGGGGTGCCGAGATGAGATCGACGTCCACAAAGAACTACATGAGACGAGACCAGACGCATTAGATAGATATGAAATAGACGCGTTTAACCATGCAAAGAAGAGAAGAAATGGTCGAGGACATCGACGACTACCTCAACACTTTGACTGACCGGTGTCAGACACGAACGCGAGCAATGTAGAGAAAACTAGTGTCTCTCCTTTCTGGCGTGTATAGATGGGTGCTAGGGACGTGTGGTGGCGAAGGGAAAGACCTCGCGGTGGTCTGTGGCGTCCAGCATAGAGGGGCGGCGTGGCCGTGCCCACAGCGGCATGCATGTTCAGCATTGGTATCAGCATGTACGTTCGGCATTGGCCTCGGCAATATCTCTGGTGTGTCAGTGATCGAATGAGGGGACGGGATTGAGGGTGCATCCCGACGGTGACCTAGTGATACGTCCATTTTGCATCACTATTGTATATCATAATTTATTGTTATTCATTGATATATTTCATATTTAGAGATGATACTTATGTTATTTCACCTATTTTGCATGTTTCATGATTATTGGAGAATTATTCACCGGAGTCAGGATTCTGCTGAAAAAAGCGCCGTCAGGATACAATATTTCTGAAGATCAACAATTGACGGAAAATATACCGAAGCTCCTATTTTTCCAAATGGCGGAGCCAGCCAAAAGGGGAGGCCGAGGAGGGCCGCCATGGGCCCTCCCCATAGGACGGCGCGGCCACCAAGGCCGGCGCACCGCCACATGGGGAGGGGGCCCACGACCCCCTCGGCCATCGCCCTTTAGCGTACTTCATCTGCCAGAAACCCTAAGGTGCAGGGGGACATCGAGGATAGTCAGCGCCGCCTCCTCGAGGTGGAAACCACCAGAGAGAAAAGAGCTCTCCGGCAGGGCAGAAATCTGCCGGGGAAATTCCCTCCCGAAGGGGGAAACCGTCACCATCGTCACCGTCATCAAGCTAGACTTCATTGGGATCATCATCATCATCATCTCCACCACCGACACCGTCGTCTCCACCGCTGCACATCGTCTCCGCTGTAACATCTAGGGTTGAATCTTGAGTATTTCATAGGGGAAACTCTCCCGGTGTTAATTACTCCTTACCGTTGAATCAAGGTTTATGTTCAGATTGTTATCCATCATCATATCACCTCTGATCATGTTCCATATGATGTCTTGTGAGTAGTTCGTTTAGTTCTTGAGGACATGGGTGAAGTCTAAATGTTAGTAGTGAACTATGTTGAGTAATATTTAATGGTTTGATATTTAAGTTGTGGTGTTACTCTTTTAGTGGTGTCATGTGAACATCGAATACATGATACTTCACCTTTATGGGCCTAGAGGAATGCATCTTGTATTCGTTTGCTAATTGTGGGGTTGCCGGAGTGACAGCAACCTAAACCCCCGTTAGTATATCGATGCATGAGGAATAGCAGGATCTCAGAGTTTAAGGCTGTGGTTAGATTTATCTTAAATTACTTTCTTGTATTTACGGATGCTTGCAAGGAGTTTAATCACAAGTATGTATTAGTCCTAGGAAGGGAGGTGCATTAGCATAGGTTCACCCACACAACACTTATCAAAACAATGAAGATTAATCAACTATATGAAGCGAAAGCACTAGACTAAATTCCCATGTGTCCTCAAGAACGTTTGGTCATCATAAGTAAACAAACCGGCTTGTCCTTTGTGCTAAAAAGGATTGGGCCACTCGCTGCAATTATTACTCTCGCATTTTACTTACTTGTATTTTATTTATCTGCTATATCAAAACCTCCTGAAAACTTGTATGTGAGCATTTACAGTTCATCGAAACTGCTTGTCAACACCTTCTGCTTCTCGTTGGGTTCGACACTCTTATTTATCGAAAGTACTACGATACACCCCCTATACTTGTGGGTCATCACCTAGCAGTGGCGGAAATCATAGCCATTTTGACCATGCCGATATCGGTATCGGCATCATTTGGAGGCTGTGATGCTTGAATCAAGGTGGGATTTGTTTCTTGTACGCCAAAATGAATTTGAAACAAGTTTCCTGTTGAAGGTTAGGTAAAATACAAAAGTTTGTAACTAAAAATTTTACTGGCACCATGGTGAGGTTCTTTTTGATAGAGCTATACGGTTCGGCAAATTTTTTGACACTTTTTAGATATTCCTTGTTGTTACACGTATGGCATCATGTATGGCAAACTTGGGGTCATTTGGAGATGTTCGAAAAAATCACTTTGCTTAAGCGCATGCTGTTTGGTCTCACTGAAACCAGCTTTTGTAACAAGTTAGGTTTTTTCGACCTTCTCTAAATAACCTCAAATTTCATACAGATGATCTTCTATACAAAGATAGGTAGATTGTTTTATTTTTACATTTTTTTAAACTTTTATTTCCCTTTATAATACCCAGTTGATTTTCAGGTCAAAACCTCGAAAGCTAACATAAGTAGATGGTGAACCCTCCCAAACTTCAAATACAGAGATAGATAGATTGTTTCGTTTATCATTTTTAGCGTGAAAAGTAATGGCTACAAGAAATCGGTGATGGTTTATCAGTTTTGCGTGAAAAGTAATGGCTACAACAAATCAGTGATGGTTTATCATTTTTTGCGTGAAAAGTAATGGCTACAACAAATCGGTGATGGTTTATCATTTTCTGCGTGAAAACTAATGGCTACTCCCTCCATACCGGTTTATAAGCACATTGCGTGATTTGAGAAGAACTTTGACCATTAATTTGGTCAACAAAATATGAAATATATATCACAAACATTATATCGTTGAAAACTTTTTTTGCATATGAATCCAATGGTATAATTTTTTAGGCATATAAATTAGCCCTATAAATTATATTGGGTTGACCAAATTAATGATCGAAGTTTTTCTCGAAACACGTAATAGGCCTATAAACAGGTATGGAGAGAGTACAAGAAATCGGTGATGGTTTATCATTTTTTCCGTGAAAAGTAATGGCTACAACAAATCGGTGATGGTTTATCATTTTTGCGTGAAAAGTAATGGCTACAAGAAATCGGTGATGGTTTATCATTTTTTTGCATGAAAAGTAATGCCTAAAAGAGTTTATAATTTTTAGTGAGTGAAAAATAATACAGAAAACCACACTTGCTGAATCCGGTGGCAAAATTGGGTATTTAGCATACATAGAGGGTGGAAGCTAGCCGCCGACAGAGAGAGAGGGTGGTGGCCCCGATCAGAGAGAGAGAGAGAGGGGTTATCCTGCCCGTTAGATCATACGATCAACGATCGGCGGGCACGATCCGCGTGATAAGGGCTAGACCAATCAGGGCAAGGTTGGGCGTCTGTGAGAATTTGTGAAGAGAGAGGGCAAAACTGAGTAGTATCAAGAAACCAAGGGCACGTGAGTAGTAAACAGACTAAGAGATTCAAATATGAGATTTAAAAAATGGAAAATGTGTGTTTTGTACAATGAAACCCATCTTGGCCTATGATGACCCACAAGTATAGGGGATCGCAACAGTCTTCGAGGGAAGTAAAACCCAATTTATTGATTCGACACAAGGGGAGCCAAAGAATATTTGTAAGCCTTAACAGCGGAGTTGTCAATTCAGCTGCACCTGGAAACAGACTTGCTCGCAAGAGTTTATCAGTAGCAACAGTTTTATAGCAGTAGCAGTAGTGAAATATAAGCAGCAGTGTAATAAAGACAGTAGTAGTGATTATAGTAAACAACAAGATTAAAATACTGTAGGCATAGGGATGGATGAGCGGGCGCTGCATGGATAAGATAACTTATTTAATAATCAAGACAAGGTATTTGCAGATAATAATAAAGCAGTATCCAAGTACTAAACAACCATAGGCATGTGTTCCGTATATAGTCGTACGTGCTCGCAATGAGAAACTTGCACAACATCTTTTGTCCTACCAGCCGGTGGCAGCCGGGCCTCTAGGGAAACTACTGGTAATTAAGGTACTCCTTTTAATAGAGTATCGGAGCAAAGCATTAACACTCCGTGAACACATGTGATCCTCATATCACAGCCTTCCCCTCGGAGTTGTCCCAATTTCCGTCACTTTGGTGCCTCGGGTTCCGGACAGCAATATGTGTATACAACTTGCAGGTAAGATCATAAAACAATGAATATCATCATGAATCAATAGCATGTTCAGATCTGAAATCATGGCACTCGGGCCCTAGTGACAAGCATTAAGCATAACAAGTTGCAACAATATCATAAAAGTACC
Source organism: Lolium rigidum (assembly GCF_022539505.1). Lineage (NCBI taxonomy): Eukaryota > Viridiplantae > Streptophyta > Magnoliopsida > Poales > Poaceae > Lolium > Lolium rigidum. The sequence continues at coordinate 354,850,399 of NC_061514.1, forward strand.
AACAACGGATACTAGGCACTATGCCCTAACAATCTTATGGCTATTACATGAACAATCTCATCCAATCCCTACCATCCACTTCAGCCTACAGCGAGGGATTTACTCACACATGGATGGGGGAAACATGGATGGTCGATGGAGAGGCATCGGTGGTGATGATGGCGATGATCTCCTCCAATTCCCCGTCCCGGCAAGGTGCCAGAACGGAGTTTCTGGTCCCGAAATTGGGTTTCGCGATGGCGGCGGAGTTCCGGATGTCTTCTCGGCAGATTGGTCGAACTCCCGTGCGTTTTTAGGTCGAGGGCCTTAAGTAGTCCAGAGGGGAGCGTCGGGGGCTGGCCGAGGTGGCGTCACCATAGGGCGGCGCGGCCCAGGGGCCCACCGCGCCACCATATGGTGTGCGCACCTCGTGGCCCCCCTCTGTCTCGTCTTCTGGCTCCGTAAGTCTTCTGTGAAAATAGGCCCATTGCAATTATTCCCGGGCATTTTCCTGAAAGTTGATTTTCTGCACAAAAATAAGACACTGATACGTCTCCGACGTATCGATAATTTCTTATGTTCTACGCCATATTATTGATGATACCTACATGTTTTATGCACACTTTATGTCATATTCGTGCATTTTCTGGAACTAACCTATTAACAAGATGCCGAAGTGCCAGTTCTCGTTTCCTCGCTGTTTTTGGTTTCGAAATCCTAGTAACGAAATATTCTCGGAATTGGACAAAACGAAGACCCAGGGGCCTATTTTCCACGGAGCTTCCAGAAGACCGAAGAACATACGAAGTGGGGCCACGAGGTGGCGACACCACATGGCGGCGCGGACAAGGGGGGGCCCGCGCCGCCCTATGGTGTGGGCCCCTCGTCAGGCCCCCGACTCTGCCCTTCCGCCTACTTAAAGCCTCCGTCGCGAAACCCCTGAAGCGAAAAACCACGATACGGAAAACCTTACTGAGACGCCGCCGCCGCCGATCCCATCTCGGGGGATTCTGGAGATCTCCTCCGGCACCCTGCCGGAGAGGGGATTCATCTCCCGGAGGACTCTACACCGCCATGGTCGCCTCCGGAGTGATGAGTGAGTAGTTCACCCCTGGACTATGGGTCCATAGCAGTAGCTAGATGGTTGTCTTCTCCTCATTGTGCTTCATTGTTGGATCTTGTGAGCTGCCTAACATGATCAAGATCATCTATCCGTAATACTCTATGTTGTGTTTGTCGGGATCCGATGGATAGAGAATACCATGTCATGTTAATTATCAAGTTATTACATATGTGTTGTTTATGATCTTGCATGCTCTCCGTTACTAGTAGAGGCTCGGCCAAGTTTTTGCTTTTAACTCCAAGAGGGAGTATTTATGCTCGATAGTGGGTTCATGCCTGCATTGACACTCAGGGATGTGACGAAAGTTCTAAGGTTGTGTTGTGCTGTTGCCACTAGGGATAAAACATTGGCGCTATGTCCGAGGATGTAGTTGTTGATTACATTACGCACCATACTTAATGCAATTGTCCGTTGTTAGCAACTTAATACTGGAGGGGTTCGGATGATAACCTGAAGGTGGACTTTTTAGGCATAGATGCGGTTGGATGGCGGTCTATGTACTTTGTCGTAATGCCCAATTAAATCTCACTATACTTATCATGTCATGTATGTGCATTGTTATGCCCTCTATATTTGTCAATTGCCCGACTGTAATTTGTTCACCCAACATGCTTTTATCTTATGGGAGAGACACCTCTAGTGAACTGTGGACCCCGGTCCATTCTTTTAATACTGAAATACAAATCTGTTGCAATACTTGTTTTACTATTTTCTCTGCAAACAATCATCTTCCACACAATACGGTTAATCCTTTGTTACAGCAAGCCAGGTGAGATTGACAACCTCACTCGTTTCGTTGGGGCAAAGTACTTTGGTTGTGTTGTGCGGGTTCCACGTTGGCGCCGGAATCTCCGGTGTTGCGCCGCACTACATCCCGCCGCCATCAACCTTCAACGTGCTTCTTGACTCCTACTCGGTTCGATTAAACCTTGGTTTCTTAGCGAGGGAAACTTGCCGCTGTGCGCATCACACCTTCCTCTTGGGGTTCCCAACGGACGTGTCAACTACACGCATCAAGCAAATTTACGGCGCCGTTGCCGGGGTGAGATCAAGACACGCTGCAAGGGGAGTCTCCACTTCTCAATCTCTTTACTTTGTTTTTGTCTTGCTTTATTTTATTTACTACTTTGTTTGCTGCACTAAATCAAAATACAAAAAAATTAGTTGCTAGTTTTACTTTATTCGCTATCTTGTTTGCTATATCAAAAACACAAAAAAATTAGTTACTTGTTTTACTTTACTTAATATCATGCATGTTTTTATTTCACTAGTTAAGCATAATGGAAAAAAACAAAAATATGAGAGATCTTTATGAACTTTATCTTGAATTAGGACATGATGTGTTTGAAGAGAGAATTAAAAAACCCATGGAACTTTATATGCATGCTGATGGGAAGGTTATTACTATGGATGCTTTGAACACCATTGTTGCTAATGCTATGGAAAATTCTAAGCTTGGGGAAGGCTGGCTCGATGAGCATGATCTTTTTAGTCCCCCAAGCATTGAGGAGAAAATTTTCTTTTATGATTACAATATGCCTCCTATATATGATGATAGCCACTTTGTTGAATTTGCTCCCATTACAACTAATAAAATTGATTATGCTTACGTGGAGAGTAATAATTTTATGCATGAGACTCATGATAAGAATGCTTTATGTGATAGTTACATTGTTGAGTTTGCTC